>NC_052307.1:68723380-68783380 GCF_016432855.1 Salvelinus namaycush
TGAATACTTATGTAAATAAGGTATTTCTGTTTTTTAAACCTGTTTACACTTTGGCATTATGGGGTATTGTGTGTAGATTGATGAAGGGAAAAAATAATTTAATCCATTTTAAAATAAGGCTGTGACGTAACAAAATGTGGAAAAAGTCAAGGGGTCTGAATACTTTCAGAATGCACTGTATGTATGTACACTGTATGTATGTACACTGTATGTATGTACACTGTATGTATGTACAGTGCCTTTAGAAACTATTCACACCCCTTGACTTTTTCCACATTATGTTGTGTTACAACTTGGATTTCAAATTTTGATTTTGTGTCACTGATCTACACACAATACCCTATAATGTCAGAGGGGAATTATGTTTTCAGACATTTTTACAAAGGATTTAAAGATGAAAAGCTGCAATGTATTGAGTCAATAGGTATTCAACCCCTTTGTTACGGCAGGCCTAATAAGTTCAGGAGTATACATGTTGCTTAAAAAGTCACATAACAAGTTGCATGCACTTTGTGTGCAATAATAGTGGTTAACATGATTTTTGAATGACTACCTCATCTCTGTACCCCACACATAGAATTATCTGTAAGGTCCCTCAGTCGAGTAGTGAATTTCAAGCACAGATTGAACCACAAAGAACAGGGAGGTTTTCCAATGCCTCACAAAGAAGGGCACCTATTGGTAGATGGGTAAAAAAAAATAAGAAGCAGATACTGAATATCTCTTTGAGCATGGTGCGGTTATCAATTATGCTTTGGATGGTGTATCAATACACTCAGTCACTATCAAGATACAGGTGTCCTTCCTAACTCAGTTGCCGGTGAGGTAGGAAACCGCTCAGGGATTTCATCATGAGTGGTGACCTCAAAACAGTTACAGAGTTTAATGGCTGTGACAGGAGAATGAGGATGGATCAATAACATTGTAATTACTTCATAGTACTAACCTGCATGACAGAGTGAAATAAGGAAACCTGTACCGAATAAAAATATTCCAAAATATGTATCCTGTTTGCAATAAGACATTAAAGTAATACTAAAAAAAATAGCAAAGAAATGCATGTTTTGTCCTGAATACAAAGTGTTATGTTTCGGCCAAATCCAACACAACATATGAGTACCACTCTTCATATTTCAAGCATGGTGGTTGCTGCATCATGTTATGGCTATGCTTGTTATTGGCCAGGGAGTTTTTGGGGGGTAAAAATAAACGTAATAGGGCTAAGCACTGGAGTTTCTAGTTACAGTTTTGATTTAAATCAGCTTGAAAATCTATGGCAAGACTTGAAAATGTCTGTCCTGTAATGATCAACAACCAACTAGACAGAGCTTGAAGAATATTTAAAAGAATTATGGGGCAAATAATGTACAATCTAGGTGTGCAAATCTCTTAGAGACTTACCCAGAAAGACTCACAGCTCTAATCACTGCCAAAGGTGATTCTAACATGTATTGACATAGGAGGTTGAGTACTAATTTAATCAAAATATATGAGTGTTTTATCTTCCATTATTTTCCACTTTGACATTACAGATTATTTTGTGTAGATCGTTGACAAAAAAAATACAGTAAAATAAATGCTATTCCCACTTTGTAACACAATAAAATGTGGAAAAAGTCAAGGGGTGTGAATACTTTCTGAAGGCACTGTATGTATACATGTGTTGGTGTGTGAACTACTCAGTGCCTTTGGCTGCTGTGTTTTTCAATGACAGATATCTGCAGAAAGAAGAGTGTGAGAGAGAGGGGGGAGGGATAGAGAGAGAGAGAGGTGTTTCTGTTCTGTGTCTCTCCTCCTCTTCTGTACAACATCTGCTGTGGTGAACAGGTGTTCTAGAGCTCCAGCTCCCCAGGCACCGCTCCGCTGTCTGATGGCCCAGCAGGGGAACATCTACAGAGGCTTTTATTGGTTGTCTTCCACCCCCTTCCCCTTCTCCCTACTCCTCTCTCTCTCTCTCTCTCTCTCTCTCTCTCTCTCTCTCTCTCTCTCTCTCTCTCTCTCTCTCTCTCTCTTGCACTTTCCCCTCTTTCTGTCTTTCTTTCTCTTACCTACTCCTCACCCCTTCTTGTTTTCCCACCTCTCTTTATTTCTCTCTCTCTCTTTCCCTCCCCCGTCTCTCCTTCTGCTCTCCTCTCTGATGGTCACAGTGACCTGTGGATGGAGGAATGCTGTAGAGGCATGTCAAGGTTTCAAGGTCTTGCAAGGGGGAATGTCCCAGAGTTTAGGAGGGGTCTGATGAGTGACAGGTACAGGTGAATGAGGGCCGGAGTGGTGGGCTGGGTCATGCTTGTGTCAATGACCCCCTAACACACACGCACATGCGCACACACATGCACACTGACACACACACCCACCATCTCCTTGGCTCCAACAGAGCTAGGCTTCTTAGGGGTTTAGGGGTTAGAGGTCAAACACAGCTGTAGAGAAGGGGGAGCGAGGGAAGCAACCTCACACACTTGCATCACTGCACTGATATCACCATTATGTACTACCAATACCATACTAGCTTTCCTATGGCCTATGCTGTTCATTTGACAGATTTGTACAAGTTCTGTTTTCATGCAATGCATTGATCCAATTTGTGCTTGGACGGTCTAAAACACTGTAGTCTTTGTTTATCAGTAATGACCTGTTCTGTAACCCCCTCTCTCTAGTTATCCCAGTCAGCAATCCTGCAGTATAACAGTAATGTAGGCTCAGGACAGTTATACAAGGCTGCTGGATCTCTCTCTGTTCTCCCTAACTGGCATTGCATCAGCTGGAGTTTGAATGTTTGTGTTTTCTATTCTAGGAAACACATTCCTCCACACAACCTTTCACCCCTGCTGGGAGTCAAGAGATCCTGGAAAATAAACAAATCAATAAACGACTTGAAGAAAGTCTGGCCTCCTGGGCCAAAGGGTTTTTCTCTCTCTCTCTCTCTCTCTCTCTCTCTCTCTCTCTCTCTCTCTCTCTCTCTCTCTCTCTCTCTCTCTCTCTCTCTCTCTCTCTCTCTCTCTCTCTCTCTCTCTCTCTCTCTCTCTCTCTCTCTCTCTCTCTCTCTCTCTCTCTCTCTCTCTCTCTCTCTCTCTCTCTCTCTCTCTCTCTCTCTCTCTCTCTCTCTCTCTCTCTCTCTCTCTCTCTCTCTCTCTCTCTCTCTCTCTCTCTCTCTCTCTCAACCCGTGGTGTGTATTGACATTTTTCTCCTGTTGATAGCATTTGCCCCAAAGGAACACATTTGTTTATTTAAAAAAAACATTTGGACATTCATTATCTTCGTCCAATGTTTTAAAAAAACATTGTCACACAGTTCACACAGTATCACCTTCTAGAGCTGTGTATGTACATACTAAGACAGTTCACACAGTATCACCTTCTAGAGCTGTGTATGTACATACTAAGACAGTTCACACAGTATCACCTTCTAGAGCTGTGTATGTACATACTAAGACAGTTCACACAGTATCACCTTCTAGAGCTGTGTATGTACATACTAAGACAGTTCACACAGTATCACCTTCTAGAGCTGTGTATGTACATACTAAGACAGTTCACTCCTCTCTCAACCCCAGTGCTGACTGCCCATCTGGGATGTAGCCTTTGACCTAATGGTTGGTGTACTTCCTGTGTCACCTTCCTGCACTGGCACGTACAGCCTGACTTCCTGCCTGACAGGATGTGGAGATGGCAGCAGGGCAGGCAAGCAGTCACATACACACACACTAACACACACACACACACACACACACACACACACACACACACACACACACACACACACACACACACACACACACACACACACACACACACACACTGGATGGAATGGAAAACAGGGGGCTAGGGAGAGATCACTCTTTCTAACGTTATCTCTCTATCTCTCCTGCTCACTCTCTCTAACGTTATCTCTCTATCTCTCCTGCTCACTCTCTCTCACTATTTTTGGATCCATTTTCCATACCTTTCTCTTTATATATCCTTTCTGCTTCCTCACTCTTATCATTTCTCCCTCCTGTCTCTTTCTGTCTCTGTTTCCTTCTCTTACTCCTACTGATCATCTCTCTTTCTTTTAAGTGCCATCCCAGTCTCCTCCCTCTCTCTTCTCAGTAAATGGAAGATGTGCCTGTTTGAATTTTTCCCATTGTTTTATTTGATCTCTTACTGGTTTCCCGGCCACAGTCACAATGGAATGTTTTAAATTAAACATCTGGCCTAAAGTAGACGTCTCTCTTTTTTTATCTCTCTCTGACCCCCCCCCCCCCCTCTCTCTCTCTCTCTCTCTCTCTCTGTTACAGATGGGATGCAGAAGGTAGTCCAGCAGTTCACTAGACAGTGTCACCAGACCACAGTGGCATACCTCCACCCCTGCCCCTTAACCCTCATAAAGGTATTTTATAGCCTCATACAGAAAGATGGGCTGTATATCCACACTGTACATTTCACTAGTGGTGGAAAAAGTACTCAATTGTCATACTTGAGTAAAAGTAAAGATACCTTAATAGAAAATGTGAAAATCACCCAGTAAAACATTACTTGAGTAAAAGTCTAAAAGTATTTGGTTTCAAATATACTTAAGTATCAAAAGTAAATGTAATTGCTAAAATATACTTAAGTATCAAAAGTAAATGTAATTACTAAAATACACTTAAGTATCAAAAGTAAAAGTTTAAATCATTTTACATTCTTTGTATTAAGCAAAGCAATTTTCTTGTTTTCTTTATTTACGGATAACCAGGAGCACACTCCTACACTCAGACATCATTTACAAACAAAGCATTTGTGTTTCGTGAGTCCCCCAGATTAGAGGCAGTAGGGGATGACCAGGGCTGTTCTCTTGAGAAGTGCGTGAATTGGACCATTTTCCAGTCCTGCTAAGCATTTGAAATATAATGAGTACTTTTGGGTGCCAGGAAAAATGCATGGAGTAAAAAGTACATCATTTTCTTTAGGAATGTAGTGAAGTAAAAGTAAAAGTAATTAAAAATATATATAGTAAAGTAAAGTACAGATACCCCAAATAACTACTTAAGTAGTACTTTAAAGTATTTTTAATTAAGTACTTTACACCACTGCATTTCACCTATACACAGTGGATGAGATTACTGTTCTTCAAGGGAGGACGGAAGCATGAGTTTAAAAGTATGCCATAGTCTGTATATATACAGTAGAGACACAGTTATCATCAATAGTCATAATATACATACTATACAGCCAGATGCTGTGCAGTTACAGTTATGCTGTATCCCAAGCCAAGCCTGCAGAGCTGAAATCCTATCTGTCTTCATATATACCTCATACATACTGTATTATGTCTAGCTGTAGAACTCAGGGCCTGAGAGTGGCCACCAGGCGTCCATATTGGCTCAGGCAGAGGGGAGTGAAGGTGTTTATGTCTTTCCCATGTCCCCTCCTGGCTCTGAACACATGCAGGTTGTGCCTGGAACGCAGCTCCCATCAGCTCCCATCACACGGGCCTGTTGCTATAGCACCTGTGGCTCCCAACCCGTGGTTCTGGGTCAGGGACGCCTGCTATACCACACAGGAGAGATGAGAGGGAGAGTATGCATGAACGCACACACACACACTTGAACACTGTGCACTTTTCTCAAACAATTCCATTTCCACTGGGAACAGAACACAGGACTTAGTGTTTTTAGAAACATGTCTCTCCATATATCGTCCCATTCCTTGTCAGTATCATGCCTTTACAGTGATTAAAGACAGAGGCCATCAACAGCTTGGTGGAAATCTCGGACAACATGACATTAAAACTGTAGCTGCCGTTATTGTGCCCATCTTCTCTGCTCTGCTTTGGTCTCAAGTTCCATTTGTTTCTTCCTCTCCTCTGAGCCCATGCCAGCGACCATCATCTCTCTCTCTGTCTCTCTGTCTCTCTGTCTCTCTGTCTCTCTGTCTCTCTGTCTCTCTGTCTCTCTGTCTCTTTGTCTCTTTGTCTCTTTGTCTCTCTGTGTCTCTGTCTCTCTCTCTGTCTCTCTGTCTCTGTCTCTGTCTCTGTCTCTGTCTCTGTCTCTGTCTCTGTCTCTGTCACATCCAGTTCCCATGAGCCTGTCTGGTGAAGCAGGGAGTCTTGGGGTGGAACAGAAGAGTAATGCCTCCATATGGACCCAGAGACAGCGTACAGTATACACACATACGGTATCAAATAACACACTTCATACTGTACACACACATCTCCATCTGGACTCTCACACCCATATACACTATAAAAGGACCCAGTAGATGTACTCACAAGTGTGGTACATATACACAGCCCTCAATGTACAGGAATGCACATGTCCAGATGTGATGTGTGTCCTCTTTAAGTCTTCTGCTTTGTGAATGAAGAAAAGAGCATTTTTCACCCGAATGTCCAGTTGGTAAATCTCGTCCAGATAAATACAGTAAATCAACTACAGTCAGTCCTACAGTATGTACTGGTCTGGTTTTATCTGCTATGTAAATCTCACTGAGGTTTCACTGAGGTCTCGTTAAATCACAGAATACTCAGGCCTGGCCAGGAAAAGTCTTTTGCTTTCAGCACACGCACACACGCACGCACGCGCACGCACGCGCACGCACACACACACGCACACACACACGCACACACACACACACACACACACACACACACACACACACACACACACACACACACACACACACACACACACACACACACACACACACACACACACACACACACACACACACACACACACACACACACACACACACACACACACACAGGGAAGCAGACATAGAACAAGATATGTCTTTAATACCTCTGAGCTGCAGAGACAAGCAGGGCATTGTGTGTGTGCTGTCGGCAGCGAGCGTGATCAGACCCTGGCCAGGTAACATCCACACTGACCCAGACAGTGCTGACGGGATGCTAGGCGTCAGTGTATGCGTGTGTCTATCTATAGGAATGGATCGGCATGTGTGGAGATCTATGCCGCTGTGTGATAGGGGGTCAGAGTTTGTGTGTGTGTGTGTGTTTCTGAGTGTGTGTGCCGGATGGAGAGAGAAATTGTAGGATAGGGAGAGAGTATTCAAGATTCTGCAGATATATTCAAAGCTGACACGTAATACAAACACACACACACACACACACACACACACACACACACACACACACACACACACACACACACACACACACACACACACACACACACACACACACACACACACACACACACACACACACACACACACACACACACACACACACACAGGTCCAACCTCCCTCTGTCCTGCTCCTGCCCCTGTCATCACCTCCCCCTCACACAGCTCTCACTGGACGGATGTGTTCAACAGAAGGATTTTATTCAAACATGCATCTCCCCTCATCCCCTTATCGCCCAGTTCCGTCTACCCTCTTTCACCCTCCCTGCCCTCCTGCCCCACCACACCCTGCTTCTCCAGTGAAAGCCAGACTTTTCAGATAGCCAGCCTAGCGGGCTAGCAGGGAGGATATTTCCATAGCAAACAGTGTACAGTATGACAGTATGGCTAGAGAGTAGACTAGAGTACATCCAGGAGACCTGAACAGAGAGAGCTCGTTTCACAGATCACTTTCAATCACCCGCATACACATTCAGGTATGTAGTTATACGCACGCACGCGCACACACAAATTCTCATACACACTCTCATAACACAAAGAGATGTATGAACCCCACAGCGTTTTGGCAATCACCCAGATGGTTACAGACAAGACATCTGTATCAGCTCTCTCTCTTTTCTTAACAGAATTAAACTTCATACATAGTGTAGCTGCAGTGTCTGTGTGTGCTGTGTAAACGTCACAGCCATGGGCAGGGCGTGTGTTGTGGTTTCCATGATATCTGGACCTGAAATGAGAGGAGGAGGAGGAGGTGTAGTTCTCAAGCTTTGACACTTGGGGGCGATGTGGCAGACAGTCTTCGGCAGGTTGGCATTTACAGTGTCATCAAGTCAAATCAAATGTTATTGGTCGCATACACATATTTAGCAGATGTTATTGCGGGGTAGAGAAATGCTTGTGTTCCTAGCACCAACAGCACAGTAGTATCTAACAATTCACAATAATACACACAAATCTAAAAGTAAAAGAATGGAATTAAGAAATATATAAATATTAGGACGAGCAATAACGGAGTGGCATTGACTAGAATACAGTAGAATTCAGAAAGTATTCACACCCCTTGACTTTTTCCACATTTTGTTGTGTTACAGCCTGAATTTAACATGGATTAAGTTGAGATTTTGTGTCACTGGCCTACACACAATATCCTATAATGTCAAAGTGGAATTATGTTTTTAGAATTTTTGACAAATTATTAAAACTTGAAAAGCTGAAATGTCTTGAGTCATTAAGTATCCAACCCCTTTGTTATGGCAAGCCTAAATAAGTTCAGGGGTAAAAATGTGTTTACCAAGTCACATAATACAGTAAGTTGCAAAGTTGCAATAATAGTGGTTAACAAATATCTGTAAGGTCCCTAGTCGAGCAGTGAATTTAAAACACAGATTTAGCCACAAAGACCATGGAGGTTTTTCAATGCCTCATAAAGAAGGGCACCTATTGGTAGATGGGTAAACAACAAAAAAAGAAGACATTGAATATCCCTTTGAGCATGGTGAAGTTATTGCTATCAATACACCTAATCACTACAAAGATACAAGCGTCCCTCTTAACTCAGTTGCCGGAGAGGAAAGAAACCGCTCAGGAGTTTCATCATGAGGCCAAAGCTGACTTTAAAACAGTTACAGAGTTTAATGGCTGTGATAGGAGAAAACTGTGGATGGATCAACAACATTGTATTTACTCAACAACACTAACATAATTGACAGAGTGAAAAGAAAGAAGGCTGTACAGAATAAAAATATTCAAAAACATGCATCCAGTTTGCAACAAGACACTAAAGTAATACTGCAAAAAATGTGGCAAAGCAATTCAGTTTTTGTTCTGAATACAAAGTGTTATGTTTGGGGCAAATCCAATACAACTCATTACTCTTCAAGCATAGTGGTGGCTGCATCACGTAATGGGTATGCTTGTAATCAGAACTGGGGAGTTTTTCTTGATAAAAAATAATAGGAATGCCACTAAGCACAGGCAAAATCCTAGAGGAAAACTTGGTTCGGTCTGCTCTCCATGAGACACTGGGAGGTGAGTTCACCTTTCAGCAGGACAATAATAAGGCTAAAAATACACTAGGGTTGTTCCTGAGTGGCCTGGTTACCGTTTTGACTTAAATCGGCTTGAAAATCTATGGCAAGACTTTAAAATGGCTGTCTAGCAATGATCAACAACTAACTTGACAGAGCTTGAAGAATAAAGTGAAGATATTGTGCAAAAGCTCTTAGAGAGTTATCCAGAAAGACTCAGCTGTAATCACTGACAAAGGTGATTCTAACATGTATTGACATAGGGGTGTGAATACTTATGTAAATGTTAATGTATTGTGGAATAAGTCAAAGGGTATGAATACTTTCTGAAGGCACTGTATTGTCATGAATCTTGCCCTGGATGCATCTTTGCGGAGTGGTCACTAGATTACACAGCCACAAAGTCATAAAATCTGATCTTAAACCTAACCTTAGCCCTAACCTTAACCACACTGCTAACTGTAATGCCTAACCCTAACCTTAAATTAGGACCAAAAAGTACATTTTTGTTTTCATCCATTTTTACAATATAGCCAATTTTGACTTTCCAGCTGGCCCATCTAGCGGAAACCACTCGGTTCTGCCTCCAGGGCAAGATGAATGACAATACACATCAACCTGACAGTTTTCTAGGGAATGGCAATAAGTGAATGAGTTAGTTAGTGAAAAACAAATTGAATATTTGAATGAATGAACAAATGAACAAATGAATGAATGCATGTATAAATAAGATTGAGTGGTACTGGATAGCAGGGTTGGGTTCAATTCCATTTACATTTCAGTCAATTCAGAAAGTGAACTAACCCTCATTGAAAAGCATTGAAGAGAATTGTAATTGTAATTTTAGTGTACTGAATTGACTGGAATTAAGATGGAATTGACCCCAACCCTGTTGGATAGAGTGAGTGAATGAATAAATGAATGAAACAACTAATAAATGAATAAAGAATCAATGAATGTATATTAAAAGATGATGATGTCATTCTGCAGTGTCTCTCTGGGAGCTTCCTAACAGAGAGCAGAGAGGGAGATGAACACTCACAGTTAACGAATCGTGTCACAGCTCCGTGAGAGAATGTTGAGTTAGAACGGACTCCTTCTGTTCTAAATATTCCCACCTGTCTTCTTAGGGTCTGTGGTAGGGAAAACACACACACACACACACTTACTTTTCCTCATGGTTAATTTGTGGCATGTGTAATTTCAATGTGCGTAATTGATTGATAGTCATTACTGTGTACACACACAAACACACACACACACACACACACGCACACTTTTCCTCGTGGGAGGGCTTCAGTAGGGAACCAAACGACTTCCAAACCACAGAGCCTCTGTTCACTGACACGACTCTTTTGCCATGTTGGAGGGAAGTGAGCGGAACAGGGAGTCATGTCTGTGGGACAGGGAGGCAGTCACAGAGGAGCTGGGGTGTCATTCCGACCAGTTGGTTGCCAGTTTGGAGGGAAGCAAGCAGAACCCAGGAGGGAGATGTCTTCCAAATGACTGGGAGACAGCCAGTCACTCTGAGGGATGCACTGTGGTGTGATTATTAATATCTGGTTGGGTTGCCAGGTTGGAGAAGATTTAGCAGAACAGGAAGTCAGAAGAGAGAAGATCTGGTGTGTCAGAGTAAGAGCTGGATGTGTTGCCAGGTTGGAGAAAATGGAGCAGAACAGGAAAGCAGACAGAGAGAGAAGCACAGTTGTGTCATTAAGATTAATGGAGAAGGGAAGCAGCCTCAGGGTGGCTCTTAAAGAGATGAGGAGATGATAGGACTGTGCCTGCTTACAGGAGCAGAGCTAGCACAATGCAGGCTAGTTAGAGACACACAGCTGGATTGACGGTCGTTACTGTTTATGTGTGTTATTGTTATTATGCTACACTGGTGTGAGTTTGAGTTGGTTTGCATTGGGGTGTCCGAAGGTGTGTGTGTGTGTGTGTGTGTGTGTGTGTGTGTGTGTGTGTGTGTGTGTGTGTGTGTGTGTGTGTGTGTGTGTGTGTGTGTGTGTGTGTGTGTGTGTGTGTGTGTGTGTGTGTGTGTGTGTGTGTGTGTGTGTGTGTGTGCTTTCATGTCTCAAAGTTCTTTTAGCCTTTTGTTGTAGTGTGGCATCCGTTGGCTGCGTTCCAACTTACTGAACTGCTCCACATACAACATGTTCTCTTCATGTGGGTTCATGCATGATTGTTTTTATCTCTGTGAATGTGAATTAGTCCTGCACATTGCTTTCTGAGATCTGAAGGGGCTTGTCTGACACCAGACTGTGTGGTCCCTGTCAAGGTCTTCCATCCATGCAGTGTTGGGGGGGCAGGCTGAACTTAATACCCAAAACAGGTGTGGCTAGTGGGGCTGCACCCCACAGCCGTCCCCTGAGGATCCAGGACAAGTGGGAACTGTACAACACAGCTAACAGCCATAGACAAAATACAAGACCCATTCTGTTTGAGCCGCACCACTTATTCCCGCAATGAAAGAAACATTGGGGAGAATTGGAAGAAGCAAACATATTTCAGATAAATGTTTTCAAGATTTTGACTGCCTGCGGTTATTATAATGATTCTGTTTTAAGAACAGATACAGATTCTGCTTCAATGTGTCATGCATCTTGCACAGCTCTCGCTAACGCTTGAACAATGGCACACATTGTGCAACTCAGGATCCTGCTGCCTTACAAGTTTTTTCTTTCTCTTGTAAATTCTTCTGGCTGTTTATTATGGCGATACAGCCTATTGTAATTAAATTAATTGTTTGTAACATTTAGCATAAAGTGTATATTTACATGGCAGCTATTACATGGGAAGTAGTGCAATGTAATATGTAGCCTGGTTTGTGGCGTGTGTAATTTCAATGTGCGTAAAATATTTCCATATATCAATAATGAGGTCTATGCATTACGTGTGAAAATGTTATCACGGGTATAGCAGTTTAAAACCAATACCTACTCTAATTATAGGCTAGGGCTATTCTAATCACACTGGACCTAAACATCAATAGGCCTACACAGTATTGCTTGATAAGATATGATTAAGTTGAACTTTTTCTTCAACAGATACGTCATTTGGATAAAAATAATGAGTTAGTTTTATCAGTTAGTTCTGCTGAGAAGGTTTGAATATGGGGGAGCAGCGCGAGGGTATCTGAAAACTGATCCAGTGAATTGGAGATGGCGCTGTGTACAGTGTGAGCGAGTTAACAGCCAAAGTTTTCAGAGCGCAGGAAAGTTCGTAGGAGAGGTGACCCATGATTCTAACAAGAGTTTTCTTCTCACATTACCATCGGGTTCGCAGTCCTATACTGCGGACTGGAGACACTGCGTTTCTGCTCAATGTTTCATGGACGGTTTGAATAGATTATCTCTAACGGAATACTTGAGAGCCAGGAATTTAGTCTACGGTTCGCTGCCTGTTCTGCAGTGCTGTAGTTCCAATGGGCTATCGGCTATCTAATCACAGTGAGTAGGCTGAACGCGACACGCTGTCTTGTTGCATAGCCTACTTTTGTAAAGAAGGTGTGAGTTTGTTAGAATGAATTGCCGCTTTTGGTATTATGTCATGTAGTCTGGGGTGTTTTTAGAACTATGAATGACCCCCGTGACAAGGATTTCATACCGATATCTCGGAAACACCGACTCATGGCTGAAGTAATGTCCGGGGACGAGAGCCCATTGCATGGCAACACTTCCAGGGCTGATCGGAATGGGATAGGATTGGTTCACTGTTTCATTTGTGGAAGCGGCGTTTCGCCCGGAAAAGAATTGAGATTACAAGTGAAATATCCGAAAGAGAATGGTCCGTTTTTCCCGTTTTTACAAAACCAAGAGCCAGCGCCAGGGGCATGTGAAGTCAGCCCGGATGGACACGCTATGGTGTGCGCCGTGTGCCACTGTTTTCTGGGGGAGCAGTGGAACTCGTTCGAGCGGACTAGGACACCCATAGAGAAGCGTATGTACTGGCTGAAGAGGCCGTACCAGTGCGACTCTCGGCGGATACCACAGGAGTGGAACATCTCCTATGACCTGGAGCGGAGAATCAGTGTCAGCAGCCAGAATTACGACGGGAACGAGTCAGATTTCTCCTCTTTCTCGGAAAACGAGAACATGTCAGACCAAGAACTGGATTTAGTAGACCGCGCCGGTGTGAGCAAGGAGAAGTACAAAACATCTGGCAACAGCAGCAAAACTCCCAGAGACGGTAGCAGGAAGAACAACAACAGTGTTATCAGTGTTAAAAACAGCCCTGACTCTCAACGGGCTATCCGCTATCCGGTTGGTGTTTACCAGGCACAGGACTCGCCGAAATCGGATAGTGCCATGCTGCCCAGGCGCGGTGATAAAATTATGAATCATGTCTCTCAATCATCAGTATCTCTGTCCCAAGAGATTGTGTCCCAGAGATACTATGACAGCTCTCACGTCGACACACCTGTGGAGGACAACGGGATCATTATGCGCAACAGGCAGTGGCTAGCAGATGGGAATGTCAGACATGCTGACCCGCGCCCTCTCCAACGCGCAGCTGACAGCAGCTGTAGCCTAGCCAGGCATCCCTCCCTCATATTCCACCAGAAAGGAGAGGATCTCGCTGACGCTGCCGACGGGCTATCACCCATTGGCGCCGCTGTCACCTCTAGGCGCGACGCAGCAGCACCTAGAGAAAGTGTTCCGGGTAGGTTTACAGCCTCTGACAACTCTGACAACGACCACGAGATCAATATAACCAGTGACGACGACCGCGAGGTGTTTGAAGCAGCTGGCAGCAGCAGAGAGCGGGTATTGGCCCTGCTGAGACCACCCAGGGACGCTGCCGGGAGGGTCATTGCCATGCCCCAGAGTGGTGCCAGAGGTGGTGCCAACAGGAGTACCAGTCCCGAGGAGTGTGTGTGTTACATCTGCGGCAGCGGGATGTGGCAGGGCGGTAGGTTCCGTGTGTCTGTGCAGAAGCAGGAGAGGGCAGCCAGCGAGCCCTTCTTCCCCTTCCTGTGGTTACACAGCCCTCCCCCTGGCGCCGTGCCCCTCACCCCGGGGGGCACCACCCTGGTCTGTGCCAGCTGCCACACCTCCCTAATGCAGCAGTGGCAGGGCTTCCAGCTGGCCGACGTGCCCGTTCTCCAGCGCCTCTACGTGGTCCCCCTCAACCAGGGCTCCTCCACCCCTGCACCAGCCTCGGGCCACCCTCCCTACCTCACTCCCCAGGAAAGGCACCCCTCAGAGCCTCCGGACCACCTACCTAAGTCTCAGGCTTCCTGTGAGGCCTGTTTCCTCTGTGGACAGGAGTGCGGGCGGGATGTGAGGGTGGCATATGCACGTGCCGGCGTGGGCAAAGCCCGCGGTGCCATGTATTTCCCCTTCATCAACCTGCTGCCGTGCCCGCCTGGTGCCCAGGGAGTGAGGAACGGCCGGGTGCACTGCTGTCCTCCATGCCACGCCATCCTGGAGGAGATCTGGGGGGCGTACCGCCTCAGCCTCAGTGAGGACCTCATCACCTCTGTCACCTCCTTCCTGGGAAGGTACCATGCAGCGCTGGCCACGGGGGGAGCCGGACTGGCCCATTCCCAAAAGGGGGTGTCCTCTTCGTCTGGCCATGGTGGGTCTGTATCAGTGTGTTACCTGTGTGGGGCAGAGCTAGGGGTTGGGGGGGAGTTCCAGCTCCATGTCAACCCTCCCGGGCGCTGTGGAGAGAGAGAGCCCTTCTTTCCCTTCCTCACCGTCCACCCCCCCGCTCCCCGCGCCAAACCTGCCGACGCCACCGGCCTGGTGTCAGCCTGTGCCCTCTGCTATCACGACCTGCATGCCCAGTGGGCTCAACATGAGAGCCAGGGTTCTGCCACCTCCAGCTCTACAGCCCCAGGCCCAGCCTCCTCCACCCCCCAGCCGGCCAGCTCTCCCTGGGCCAGACAGTACAGCTGCGAGGCCTTTGTGTGCTTCTTCTGCAGACAGGAGCAGAGGCGTCAGGGGGGGCTGTGTGCGGTCACAGTGGCCAGGCTGCCCGTGTTCCTGTATGCGCCACGCGGGCGCCGCACCCTCCTGGTGGATGATGGGAGGAAGCTGGTGATTGGCTCGTGTGTGGAATGTAAGTCCATGGTGCTGGCGGGACAGAGCATGCAGCAGGAGAGAGACAGGGACCGGGAGGGACAGGGAGACAGGAGGACAGAGACACCTCCCCCTACATCACACCCCAGACACAAGGTAAGACACAGGTTTCAGTCTTTTCACTTCACAGCTCCACAAGAGCAGTTTGTATGCGATCCGCAGCACCATGCTTCTCGGCTGAGCCACAGGGGCTTCCAGGAAGTGTGCAGATGTTTGATGCTCAAAGTTGACTATTGTGGGTGTGTTGTACATTTTAGTGGTGTAGTATGCCTCATTTTCAGTAGATTGTGTGCTTGTTCATGTCTGTTAGCTATTGGTTTGTGTAATCTAACTTGACGTTTGTGGATTATTTCAGTCGTATAATAATTAAGTGTGCCCGTTCTTGTCTGTGTGTGTAGGTGGGGTTTATTATGGACCAGTGTTCACTGCTGTTATTGCTATTCTCCCCCATTAAGGGAAAGCTGCTCTAAAACAGGGAGAAGTGAGAGCTGGTGTGTTCTCGAGTGTTATGGTTGTGTGTGTATGTGCACACCCGTGTGTGTGTGTGTGTGTGTGTGTGTGTGTGTGTGTGTCTGTCTGTGTGTGTGTGTGTGTGTTCCTTTAGCTCTCTGACTGGCAGGGGAGTGAGCAGTGCAGGCAGGGGTCCGTACAGCACCGGAGCCCGTCGTTAGAAAAACAAACATTTGGATCAGAACTCTAACAGTAAACAACACAGAAAGACCGCGGGTTTCAAGGCCACCGCTGGCCTCGTTTTCTTCTTGTGTGTTTTTGTACATTGTTTTGGCTGTATACAGGATTCCATACGTCAGTGCTGTGTGTGTGTGTGTGCATGCGAGGCTACTACAGATTGTATCCTTTATCAGATCAACTAGAGACGGCTGATATCCACTAATGATAATAACAGTTTCCTCTGTGTCAGGAACAGCTGTGAACTCTCTATTAGACAGTGTGGTGTAATGATCATATCTGTTTAATAAATCCTGCTCTATCCAGTGTAAATATAGAGCGGAGGCTAGACTCATCCAGTCGTGTCAGTCTTACTGTAGTGTGTGTCTGTGTGTGTGTGTGTGTGTGTGTGTGTGTGTGTGTGTGTGTGTGTGTGTGTGTGTGTGTGTGTGTGTGTGTGTGTGTGTGTGTGTGTGTGTGTAATCATGCAGTGACTGATTCAGTGCTGCTGTTGCTGTTCCTGGAAGTCCAATCTATGTGGTCCAGATGGAGGTCTTCACAGAACGAGACCTCTACCCTCTCTCATGAATAAATGAATGGAAAAAGGAGAATAGGTCTTGTAGATGAACTTGTAGCGATAGACCTTGTTCCACAGAGGCCACAGCAGCCGTTACTGTTGCTACTAATTACACAACTGCTACCGAGATGAATGTATCAAAGACAAAGCCATGTCTGCAACTCTGGTAGGCTCCCATGGTGATTTAATCAGACGCACAAAAAAGACAACGTTTTTGATCCGAGTTGGATCTTCGTCAGGTCATATAGCACTGTGAAAACCACCTACTGAAATAACCTCTAGAGCAGGGATGGGCAACTCCAGTCCTCTGGGGTGTCACACTTTTCCCCCATCCCTAGCAAACACAACCGATTAAACTAATTGCATTCTAAAATGAAGATCATGATTAGTTGATTATTGGAGTCAGATGTGTTAGCTGTTAGTTGAAGTGTGTGATTAAAGTGAGACTGCAGATGGAGAATGGAGGAAGAGAGGATGGAGAGTGGAGGAAGATAGGAGGGAGATAGGAAGGAGAGAGAGGAGGAAGAGAGGAGAGAGAGAGAGGAGGTAGATAGGAAGGAGAGAGGAGAGAGAAGGAAGAGAGGAGAGAGAAGGAAGAGAGACGGGAGAGAGAAGGGAGAGCGGAGGAAGAGAGGAGGGAGGGAGAAGGAAGAGAGGAGAGAGAGAGGTTGAGAGGAGGGAGAGAGGAGAAAGATAGGAGGAAGAGAGGAGGAAGAGAGGAGGGAGAGAGGAGGAAGAGAGGAGGAAGAGAGGATAGAGAGAGGAGGGAGAGTGGAGGAAGAGAGGAGGGAGGGAGAAGGAAGAGAGGAGAGAGAGAGGTTGAGAGGAGGGAGAGAGGAGAAAGATAGGAGGGAGAGAGGATAGAGAGAGGAGGGAGAGTGGAGGAAGAGAGGAGGGAGGGAGAAGGAAGAGAGGAGAGAGAGAGGTTGAGAGGAGGGAGAGAGGATAAAGTTAGGAGGGAGAGAGGATAGAGAGAGGAGGGAGAGTGGAGGAAGAGAGGAGGGAGGGAGAAGGAAGAGAGGAGAGAGAGAGGTTGAGAGGAGGGAGAGAGGAGAAAGATAGGAGGGAGAGAGGAGAAAGAGAGGAGGAAGAGAGGAGGGAGAAAGAAGGAAGAGAGGAGGGAGAGAGGAGGAAAAGAAGAGGGAGAGGAAAATTATAGGAACAAGGTCTTCATTAAGGTACACTGTTGGGACTAGATGAAGGAATCCCACAATACGTTTTCTCACGCTGCAGGAATGCATGTTTAGATTGATGCTACTCAACAGAGCAATATTTACAGTGTGAAACAGAGAGATGCTCAACCTCATAATCAAAGATGATCATTCTCTGCGTGTGAATCATGTTATTGTTGTAATAACCATGTAGTTCCAGGTTTTGACGGAGTATGTCTGTCATATTGCTGGTATTCCATCCTAAGGTCCAAGCAAACACAGCAGTGGGAGGTGGGGATGTATTAATGGATACTAATTGAATCCCAGTAATCTGAACATCTTACTCCCCAGAGAGACCAGCTCATACAGAACAGTAGAGTAAGAACACCTGTGGAGGTCGTTCAGCTGTCCTGTACTCTCTGTCTCTGTCTCTGTCTCTGTCTGTCTCTCTGTCTCTGTCTCTGTCTCTGTCTCTGTCTCTGTCTCTCTCTCTCTCTCTCTCTCTCTCTCTCTCTCTCTCTCTCTCTCTCTCTCTCTCTCTCTCTCTCTCTCTCTCTCTCTCTCTCTCTCTCTCTCTCTCTCTCTCTCTCTCAATTTAAGGGCTTTATTGGCATGGAAAACACATGTTAACATTGCAAAGCAAGTGAAGTAGATAACAAACAGAAGTGAAATACACTAATGATGATGCTTACTTGGTGTGGGGGGTACTGAGGCTTACTTGGTGTGGGGGGTAATGATGCTTACTTGGTGTGGGGGGTAATGAGGTTTACTTGGTGTGGGGGGTAATGAGGCTTACTTGGTGTGGGGGGTAATGAGGCTTACCTGGTGTGGGGGGTAATGCGGCTTACTTGGTGTGGGGGGTAATGAGGCTTACTTGGTGTGGGGGGTAATGAGGCTTACTTGGTGTGGGGGGTAATGAGGCTTACTTGGTGTGGTGGGTAAGGGTGCTTACTTGGTGTGGGGGGTAATGAGGCTTACTTGGTGTGGGGGGGTAATGTAGCTTACTTGGTGTGGGGGGTAATGAGGCTTACTTGGTGAGGGGGGGGGTAATGAGGCTTACTTGGTGTGGGGGGTAATGATGCTTACTTGGTGTGGGGGGTAATGATGCTTACTTGGTGTGGGGGGGGGGGTAATGTGGCTTGCTTGGTGTGTGGGGTAATGAGGCTTACTTGGTGTGGGGGTAATGAGGCTTACTTGGTGTGGGGGTAATGAGGCTTACTTGGTGTGGGGGTAATGAGGCCTACTTGGTGTGGGGGTAATGAGGCTTACTTGGTGTGGGGGGGTAATGAGGCTTACTTGGTGTGGGGGGATAATGTGGCTTACTTGGTGTGGGGGGTAATGAGGCTTACTTGGTGTGGGGGGGTAATGTGGCTTACTTGGTGTGGGGGGTAATGAGGCTTACTTGGTGTGGGGGGTAATTATGCTTACTTGGTGTGGGGGGTAATGATGCTTACTTGGTGTAGGGGGTAATGTGGCTTACTTGGTGTGGGGGGTAATGAGGCTTACTTGGTGTGGGGGATAATGAGGCTTACTTGGTGTGGGGGGGTAATGTGGCTTACTTGGTGTGGGGGGTAATGAGGCTCACTTGGTGTGGGGGGTAACGAGGCTTACTTGGTGTGGGGGGGTAATGAGGCTTACTTGGTGTGTGGGGGGGTAATGAGGCTTACTTGGTGTGGGGGGTAATGAGGCTTACTTGGTGTGGGGGGTAATGGTGTCATGGTATGTGAGGGATTTGAGGAGTCTGAGGGGGTGCAGGTGACAGAGCTATTTTTGGCCTGGGCCAGGCAATGACCTCATGGCTGAGGAAGTGCTTAGAGGGGCTGAGTGTGTGTGAGAGAGCCGGGGTGTGAGAGGGGCTGAAAGGGGGCGGTGGGGGCCTGGGAGAAACAGGTGCCGTGTCCTCCAGTGAGACGCTATCTGCCCCAGAGAAGAACTGTCATCGCTCTCATGTCACCAGAGGAGCTCCCATCTGCTTCCCCTGACCCCACCCTCCTTCTCACCCCTTCCCTCTTTCCTTCCCTCTCCCCTGTGCTCTCTCTTGCCCTCTCCTTCCCTCTCTCCTCCTTCCTCCTTTATCTCTAAAAAGCAGAGGGAGGGGAAAGTGTGGGAGAAAAATGGGGTGAATATGGAGAGAAGGGATGAGAAAATTAACTGCAAAGGAACGGGTTGACTTTGTCTTTTAGCTAGGTCTTTTTCATTTTTAGAAATTTGAACTAAGAATGGCAGTATCAAGGTACGTTGTAAAAAAGTAGAGGGAGGGGCTGGGTGATGCATATGCTCCTACCTTCACCTACTGATGAGTACCTGCACTGTGGTGTGTGTGTTGCGTGCATATGTGCTTGTGCGTCATTTAATGTACCTTGTTAAAATGAGGTCTTCCTGTCCGATTCCTCGTTAAGATCTCAATAAGGTCTAAATTAGCCCACGCAATGAGAGCTGCTACTGCTACAGTCTCTGCTAGCCAGACGTGTTAAATATAGTAGACTCCAACACACACACACACACACACACACACACACACACACACACACACACACACACACACACACACACACACACACACACACACACACACACACACACACACACACACACACACACACATACACACACACACACCCACACACACACACGCACACACACACACACACACACACACACACACACACACACACACACATAGACACACTTTAACACTATTCACATACACTGCTGCTACTCTGTTAATTATCTATCCTGATTGCCTAGTCACTTTTACACCTACCTACATGTACATGTTACCTCAATGTGTCTTACTTTTGAACTCTGCAGTGTTGGGAAAGGGCTCGTAAGCATTTCACGGTAAAGTCTACACCTGTTATATTTGGCGCATATCACAAATACAATTTCATTTGACACACAGACACGCAAGCTGGATGCATGGTTAACATGTTCCTTGAGTGTAAAATGCATGTTGTACATGACCCTCTGACTTCCCTGTCAGACTGTGTAGACCACCACTATACCACCACTATACCACCACTAGACCACCACTATACCTCCACTATACCACCACTAGACCACCACTAGACCACCACTATACCACCACTATACCACCATTATACCACCACTAGACCACCACTATACCACCACTATACCACCACTAGACCACCACTATACCACCACTATACCACCATTATACCACCACTATACCACCACTATACCGCCATTATACCACCACTAGACCACCACTATACCACCACTAGACCACCACTATACCACCATTATACCACCACTAGACCACCACTATACCACCACTAGACCACCACTATACAACCACTAGACCACTACTATACCACCACTAGACCACCACTATACCACCACTATACCACCACTATACCACCACTAAACCACCACTATACCACCACTATACCACCACTAGACCACCACTATACCACCATTATACCACCACTATACCACCACTATACCACCATTATACCACCACTAGACCACCACTATACCACCACTAGACCACCACTATACCACCATTATACCACCACTAGACCACCACTATACCACCACTAGACCACCACTAGACCACCACTATACCACCACTATACCACCACTATACCACCACTATACCACCACTATACCACCACTAGACCACCACTATACCACCACTAGACCACCACTATACCACCATTATACCACCACTAGACCACCACTATACCACCACTAGACCACCACTATACAACCACTAGACCACTACTATACCACCACTAGACCACCACTATACCACCACTATACCACCACTATACCACCACTAAACCACCACTATACCACCACTATACCACCACTAGACCACCACTATACCACCATTATACCACCACTATACCACCACTATACCACCATTATACCACCACTAGACCACCACTATACCACCACTAGACCACCACTATACCACCATTATACCACCACTAGACCACCACTATACCACCACTAGACCACCACTAGACCACCACTATACCACCACTATACCACCACTATACCACCACTATACCACCACTATACCACCACTAGACCACCACTATACCACCACTAGACCACCACTATACCACCACTAGACCACCACTATACCACCACTATACCACCACTATACCACCATTATACCACCACTAGACCACCACTATACCATCACTAGACCACCACTATACCACCACTAGACCACCACTATACCACCACTATACCACCATTATACCACCACTAGACCACCACTATACCACCACTATACCACCATTATACCACCACTAGACCACCACTATACCACCATTATACCACCACTAGACCACCACTATACCACCACTATACCACCACTATACCACCATTATACCACCACTAGACCACCACTATACCACCACTATACCACCACTATACCACCACTATACCACCATTATACCACCACTAGACCACCACTATACCACCACTATACCACCACTAGACCACCACTAGACCACCACTATACCACCACTAGACCGCCACTATACCACCACTAGACCACCACTATACCACCACTATACCACCACTATACCACCACTAGACCACCACTATACCACCACTAGACCACCACTAGACCACCACTAGATCACCACTAGACCACCATTAGACCACCACTAGACCACCACTAGACCACCACTATACCACCACTAGACCACCACTATACCACCACTAGACCACCACTATACCACCACTATACCACCATTAGACCACCACTAGACCACCACTAGACCACCACTATACCACCACTAGACCACCACTAGACCACCACTATACCACCACTAGACCACCACTAGACCACCACTATACCACCACTATACCACCACTAGACCACCACTATTCCACCACTAGACCACCACTAGACCACCACTATACCACCACTAGACCACCACTAGACCACCACTATACCACCACTATACCACCACTAGACCACCACTAGACCACCATTAGACCACTACTAGACCACCAGCATGTCTAAGTGGAGTCATACACATCCAACCAACCAGGTTAAGGGGCCAATCACACCATTTTGGTGAACACATTTAAATGAAATTAAAATAGCCTATTTGTCTTGTGGCGATAAAAGAATACTTTGTGAGTATAAGTGTGATAGAGAGGAAACGAAAACACTCTCAGAATGTCACTGGTATGGTTGTGTTGTGTCTGCCTCTAAAGTCAAGGAGACCACCACTAGATCACCACTAGACCACCATTAGACCACCACTAGACCACCACTAGACCACCACTATACCACCACTAGACCACCACTAGACCACCACTATACCACCACTAGACCACCACTAGACCACCACTAGACCACTACTAGACCACTACTAGACCACCACTATACCACCACTAGACCACCACTAGACCACCACTAGACCACCATTAGACCACCACTAGACCACCACTATACCACCACTATACCACCACTAGACCACCACTAGACCACCACTATACCACCACTAGACCACCACTAGACCACCACTATACCACCACTAGACCACCACTAGACCACCACTAGACCACTACTAGACCACCACTAGACCACCACTATACCACCACTAGACCACCACTAGACCACCACTATACCACCACTAGACCACCACTAGACCACCACTATATCACCACTAGACCACCACTAGACCACCACTATACCACCACTATACCACCACTAGACCACCACTAGACCACCACTAGACCACCACTATACCACCACTATACCACCACTAGACCACCACTAGACCACCACTATACCACCACTATACCACCACTAGACCACCACTATACCACCACTAGACCACCACTAGACCACTACTAGACCACCACTAGACCACCACTAGACCACCACTAGACCACCACTATACCACCACTAGACCACCACTAGACCACTACTAGACCACCACTAGACCACCACTATACCACCACTAGACCACCACTATACCACCACTAGACCACCACTAGACCACCACTAGACCACCACTAGACCACCACTAGACCACCACTATACCACCACTAGACCACCACTATACCACCACTAGACCACCACTAGACCACTACTAGACCACCACTAGACCACCACTATACCACCACTAGACCACCACTATACCACCACTAGACCACCACTAGACCACCACTATACCACCACTATACCACCACTAGACCACCACTAGACCACCACTAGACCACCACTAGACCACCACTAGATCACCACTAGACCACCATTAGACCACCACTAGACCACCACTAGACCACCACTATACCACCACTATACCACCACTAGACCACCACTAGACCACCACTATACCACCACTAGACCACCACTATACCACCACTATACCACCACTATACCACCACTAGACCACCACTATACCACCACTATACCACCACTAGACCACTACTAGACCACCACTATACCACCACTAGACCACCACTAGACCACCACTATACCACCACTAGACCACCACTATACCACCATTAGACCACCACTAGACCACCACTAGACCACCACTATACCACCACTATACCACCACTATACCACCACTAGACCACCACTAGACCACCATTAGACCACTACTAGACCACCAGCATGTCTAAGTGGAGTCATACACATCCAACCAACCAGGTTAAGGGGCCAATCACACCATTTTGGTGAACACATTTAAATGAAATTAAAATAGCCTATTTGTCTTGTGGCGATAAAAGAATACTTTGTGAGTATAAGTGTGATAGAGAGGAAACGAAAACAATCTCAGAATGTCACTGGTATGGTTGTGTTGTGTCTGCCTCTAAAGTCAAGGAGATGACACGATGATCAATGTCCTACTACACTAAGTGGAGCCAACCTAGAGATGACATGGGATCACCCACAGACGTGTGGGGGTGTGTGTGTGTGTGTGTGGGTGTGTGTGTGTGTGTGTGTGTATCTTTGTATGGTGGTCTGCTGAGGCTCTGTTCTGGGTGGTTGATTATCATTGACACGTAGGAAAAGTGGAGACAGGTTTCTGCGTCTGAGCTCAATCTGTGTGCCACTGTCTGTCTGTGTTTCTGTTCAGAAATGAATGTAGGGGTCAGTTATTATATGTGTGTAAATGTGGCCGTGATGTATACATTTGCATGTGTGTGTGTGTGTGTGTGTGTGTGTGTGTGTGTGTGTGTGTGTGTGTGTGTGTGTGTGTGTGTGTGTGTGTGTGTGTGTGTGTTCTGTGTGTATGTTTGGAAAGAGTATGTTCTCACTGCACGGACCATATCCTGTGAAGGAGGTATTTGCTGTCACAGGAAAAACATTCTGACATCTTGACACTGTCGCCTGCAAAGATTTATTACTGAGAAGAGAGGAGGAGGGAGGGAGAGAGAGGGGGAGTCTGGGGTGGGGGAGATGACTGGAAGGTTTGTGTGTGTGTGTGTGGGGGGGTAATTAGAAATAGAAAGGGAGAGGTGGTACCCATACCAATAAGCTCTCACAGTCTCATGTCAGAATTAGACGTTTGTCCATGTTTCTCAAATGTCAAATTTGGAAGGTGTTAGAAACGTCAAATTTCTAAGTGTTTAAGGTTAAGTTTAGGCATTAACTCTGTGTGGTTAAGGTACGGGTTAAGGTTTGGGATAGTCCTAAAACAAAAATCTCAAAAATAACTTTCTATCGCTGGATTCGAACATTCAACCTTTTGCACCAGAGGCAGATGTTTACCTACTTGAAGGTAACAGCGCTCACTATTGCCCCTAATGGTCCATTTCCACGTCATCTCCTGACATCCTCAGATGTGGATGAAAATCTAATATTGACTTATGATACCCGTACACTGTAAGAGCATTGAAAGCAGTGGAGCAGAGAGGAAGGACAAAGGGAGGGATGGAAAATACTAGATAATAGGCAGCCAAAGACAAACAGCGAAGAGGAGCAGTGAGACAGGACTTTATGTCTCAGAGATGGGAGAGGAGAGGAGGGGAGTTAGTGGAATCTGTAGTCCAGCCAAAGAGAACAGAGCAGAATGGAATCCCATTTCTCATTAATACATCATAAAGGGTCACTGCAGGAAATACTACATTATCCAGGGGGCCACAGGGGAGGGCTGTCTCTGTGGAGAGAATTGAACTCTAAGGTTATGTTTGTGTAAGTGTGTTTTGTGTACCTGAGTGTATACGCATGTTTGTGAGCCTGTGTGTGTTTGCCTGTGTGTTTGCCTGTGTGTGTGTGTGTGTGTGTGTGTGTGTGTGTGTGTGTGTGTGTGTGTGTGTGTGTGTGTGTGTGTGTGTGTGTGTGTGTGTGTGTGTGTGTGTGTGTGCCTGTGTTTAGGGTTTGTGGTTTGGTATTTTGATGTGGTTCCTACAAGGACTAACCCCCTGGGCTGTTTGACACATTGTCAGTCTGCTAGAGTCTGAACACACTGGTCCGCAGGATGTTCCCCAATGCTGGAAGTGGTTCCCCAAGTGAAAAAGGTTTGAACCCCTGTTCTAGAGCAGCTAACAAGACCCCTGTCCCACTCACTGGACCAATGCATAGACAGAAGGACTTATATTGTCACAAACAGCAGACAGAGTTGTGCTTTGGGCTTGATACAGACACTTGGCTTGCTCCGCATTATCGGAGCCAACATTGGCATTGATAAAATAAAAATTTCAGATAAATGACATTCAATTGAATTTTTTTTATTTTTTATAGTCAACATAAGTGATGTTAGTTATGCATTTTAAGTAGTCTAGGAGTCAACTTAAAATACACATGCATATCTTATTCATAAATCATATTGATGTCAATGACAACATTATAGTTCCATGTACGTATCTTAAGTTAGGATTGAGCCATGAGAGACTATATTCTCAAGTAGACAGCTGGCAGAGTCTGACGGACTGGTTGGCGTTTCAGATGGAATCGACAGCTATTTCTGGGGATTTATTTCACAGCTCCTGAAGGGGGATTTTCATTCAGCTCTCTGAGGCTGGAAGAGACCACAGTCCCGGGGGTCGACCGCTCAGGGTGTGTGTGTGTCTGTCTGTGTGTGATAGAGATTAGCCTGCAGTGCATGCTTCATTCCTGCCGATATCTCTATAACATTACATCAAATGACCCAGATCCCAGCACTGATCCAACTAGAAACATCCAGATTTCAACAGCCTTGTGAGGAACCGTCTCTCTCCGCCGCTGCTTGTGTCTTCACTGTCTTACTCCTCATCACTCAAAAAGAGGGTGTCTTATACCCCCTGCCAAATAGAACACCCTTCAATCCCTCCACCCTCACTAACAGCTGCTCCTCTGTCCAGTACCCCTCCGCTGTTCCGCTGTTCCTGTGTTAGCTGGGCTATAGCTAGGCAGAGGCAGCCTGACACCATAGTGCGAGCCTCATACCTCACACCTCTCCCACCCAGTGAAAGGGGGAGATTGTGCTGCCCACAGCCACCGTCATGGAAAATTAAAGCCTTTGATCTACCTGGAATGACCCCCCCGTCCCTCACTGCACATGCATGCACACACAGAGACATGAACGCTCACACACACACATCATGCACGCATACACACATGCACACATACACACGCACGCACACTCACACACGCACACACACATGCACACACACGTTTGTTTTACTATCCTTGTGGGAACCAAACAATTTATTCCTGTTCAAAATCCAATTTGACCTAATCCTTAACCTAACCCTAACTTTAACCCCTAACCTTAAACTTAACCATAATTGCTAAAACTAACCACTTACCCTAATTCTAACCCTAATTGTAACCCTAACCCTAAACCTAACCCGTAAGCCTAAAATATACTTTTTCCTTGTGGGGTCCGGCAAAATGGTCCCCTCAAGGATAGTAAAACAAAACACACACACACACACACACACACACACACACACACACACACACACACACACACACACACACACACACACACACACACACACACACACACACACACACACACACAGTGGTTCCTTTCCTATCGACCATGTTTGCACAGGACAGTAGCCCAGAGGGATCAAAATACGCAAGGCAAACTTAGAAAAACAGTTGACTGACAAATACCCCTAGCAGAAAAAGAGTGGGAGGGGTTACTAAAATAGAGGAGGGAGAAAGACACTTTCCCTGAATTACCTCCTTTTCCCTCTCCCTTTCTTAATGTATGGAATGTCATTGAGTGGAAAGAGTGAATGAGTCTAGTTAAATTGTCTTTGCTGTAGTGCTCTAGTTCTACCTCAGTACTTTGAGGTGATCTGACACCCCCCCAGGGCGGGACTGGCCTGGACTTGGCTGGGGGAAGCTTTTTTTACCGCGGACTGCAGACAGCAAGGGGGTCCTGCTTCAGTGTTTGGGGGCAGGGGGGGGTGTTGCGACTGATGTGTTAATGGTCTGTAGTTGAGGGGTTAGCACCTAATCACCCCTGACCTCCTCCCTGGCCTCAGAGAGGAAGTGGACCTGGGCTCATTAGAGGTCAGAGGTCACACAGGTGGAAGTGGACATGGTTAGTGTATCGACACTA
The DNA here is from genome assembly GCF_016432855.1 of Salvelinus namaycush. NCBI lineage: Eukaryota > Metazoa > Chordata > Actinopteri > Salmoniformes > Salmonidae > Salvelinus > Salvelinus namaycush. Next base: position 68,751,509 of record NC_052307.1, read on the forward strand.
CTAACTGTCTCAAAGGAATCAGCCAGTCAGAGATACAGTATAATACATGTTTATAATGTTGAGTTATTATTGAATGGTTTTCAATGTTGAGTTATTTCTTACTTATAGTGTTTGATCTTGACAGGACAATTTTGAATGCTGTACAGATTGTAGAAGTTGGACTCCATTGTGTTAGCATAGATTTTGTCAAATTATCTGGCCCCTACTCCACTATTCAGGTAGGAACCCAGTTGACTGCCCTGTCCAGAGAGAGAGAACAGAGAGGGCAGTGTCTCCTTGGCCCACTGTTCCAGTCAATCCTGTTGGTTGGCACTGGGGTGTGTGTGTATCCACTTGGCACTGATGTGTGTCCTGTTTTCATCAGTGTTTGAGTGTGGCGTCGATGTGTGTGATAAATAGTGTGTGTGTGTGTCCTGTTTTCAGCAGTGGGTGTGGGTCCAGTTGGCTCGTGTGTGTGAGTGTGTGTGTGTGTGTGTGTCTTTAGTGTGCCAGGGTTGGAGACAGTCTGTTGAACTCAGTGTGAACTGAATGAATGCTGAGACTCTAGGGTCTCATGTGAAAATAGCTCAGTGTGTGTAGCCTTGAGTGTGTCGGTGCCTTCGGAAAGTATTCAGACCCCTTGACCTTTTCCACATTTTGTTACGTTACAGCCTTATTCTAAAATTGATTAAATAGTTTTTTTCCCCTCATCAATCTACACACAATACCCCATACTGACAAAGAAAAAACAGGTTTTTAGAAATGTTTGCTAATTTATAGAAAATTAAGTATTCAGACCCTTTACTCAGTACTTTGTTGAAGCAGCTTTGGCAGCGATTACAGCCTAGAGTCTTCTTGAGTATGACGCTACAAGCTTGGCACACCTGTATTTGCGGAGTTTCTCCCATTCTTCTCTGCAGATCCTATCATGTTCTGTAGGGTTAGATGGGGAACGTTGCTGCACAGGTATTTTCAGGTCTCTCTAGAGATGTTCTATTGGGTTCAAGTCTGGGCTCTGGCTGGGCCACTCAAGGACTTTCAGAGACTTGTCCCGATGCCACTCCTGTGTTGTCTTGGCTGTGTGCTTAGGGTTGTTGTCCCGTTGAAAGGTGAACCTTCGCTCCAGTCGGATGTCCTGAGTGCTCTGGAGCAGGTTTTCATCAAGGATCTCTCTGTACTTTGCTCAGTTCATCTTTGCCTCGATCCTGACTAGTCTCCCAGTCCCTGCCGCTGAAAAACATCCCCACAGCATGATATTTAGATATCTAAATGAGAGAGCTCCATAGGAGAACCCTTTTTGGTTCCGGGTAGAACCATTTTGTGTTCCATGAAGAACCCAAAAGGGTTCTACCTGAAATCAAAACGGGTAATCCTATGGGGGAGAGATGGAGGGCCTGGTTAGGCTTTCAAGTTCTGTGTGTGTCCAGTCCTCTCATAATTGTCCCCTGTGCCTGGGATGGTGGGATCTTGTCAGGACATGGCACCACTAGTGGCGTTTGGACCTGGGCCATGCCTCCCCTCATATCGTCCCCTCTCTCCCTCCTGCCTCCTTTTCATTGTTTTGGGAGTGCAGTGTTGTCTCAGGAAAGGGACAGCAAGAATGGCCTCTCCTCTCTCCCTGCTCTCATCCCCTGTTCTCCCCCTCCTTTCCATCCCACCATTCTCCCCCATTGTGGTCTGTTCAGTGTTGATTGAGGCCAGTACAGTCAGGGCCAGGCTGAATGGCTGGGTGAGAATAGCTGCTGTGCTGTGTGAATGAGGTCTGTCTGTATTGTGTGGAGGCCAGCCCACTGGCTGGGGTTCCCCATGCTAGGCCTGGAGCTGCTTGAGTCTGGGTCTGTACAGGCCAGGGGATCTGGGCCAGACCAGGGGATCTGGGCCAGACCAGGGGATCTGGATCAGGCCAGGGGATCTGGGACAGGACGGGATCTGGGCCAGGACAGGGGATCTGTATAGGCCAGGGGATCTGGGCCAGACCAGGGGATCTGGGTCAGGCCAGGGGATCTGGGCCAGACCAGGGGATCTGGGCCAGACCAGGGGATCTGGATCAGGCCAGGGGATCTGGGACAGGACGGGATCTGGGCCAGGACAGGGGATCTGTATAGGCCAGGGGATCTGGGCCAGATCAGGGGATCTGGGTCAGGCCAGGGGATCTGGGCCAGACCAGGGGATCTGGGTCAGGCCAGGGGATCTGGGTCAGGCCAGGGGATCTGGGCCAGGCCAGGGGATCTGGGACAGGACGGGATCTGGGCCAGGACGGGGGATCTGTACAGGACAGGGGATCTGGGCCAGGCCAGGGGATCTAGGCCAGGTCAGGGGATCTGGGCCAGGACGGGGGATCTAGGCCAGGTCAGGGGATCTGGGCCAGGACAGGGGATCTGGGCCAGGACGGGGGATCTAGGCCAGGTCAGGGGATCTGGGCCAGGACAGGGGATCTGGGCCAGGCCAGGGGATCTGGGCCAGGTCAGGGGATCTGGGCCAGGCCAGGGGATCTGGGCCAGGACAGGGGATCTGGGCCAGGACAGAGAGGGAGGACAGGCCACTGTGTTCTCCTCTGTCATAGAAAACAACAACTATATCACAACATGACCTACGTTCATTTGTGCTCTATTCATTCATTCATTCATTAATTTATTCATTCAGTAAACCTGTTCCGCTATACAAAGGACCACAAGGAGCCCACATGTTGGTTCGTCACTTACTTCACAGCTGGCCTGTAGCTGACGTGGTCTGTAGGCCATCGATTACTACCACATTGTGCCCCAGAACTACATACTAGACATGTGCCAGCCATTAGAGGTCAGGCGGCTGGCATCTGTCTCAGTGCCTGGCATAGCCTGGCATGGCCAGGAGTAGAGGAGCAGGCTGGCATCTGTCTCAGTGCCTGGCATAGCCTGGCATGGCCAGGGGTAGAGGAGCAGGCTGGCATCTGTCTCAGTGCCTGGCATAGCCTGGCATGGCCAGGGGTAGAGGAGCAGGCTGGCATCTGTCTCAGTGCCTGGCATAGCCTGGCATGGCCAGGGGTAGAGGAGCAGGCTGGAAGCTGGAGAAGTTTCCCAGTGCCCCCCTCGTTTCCCATGGCCCTGGTTTTACTAGGGTTTTATACCAATGTAATTACAGAGTAGAGACAGTATTGTAACGATGTAACTACAGCCCAGCTCTTTCTCTCTCTCAAACACTCCCTCACTCCCAAACTCTGCAAATTTAGATCATCCCACGAGCCAGAGGAAACAAACCTCAAACACTGTGCGTGTGTGTGTGTGTGTGTGTGTGTCTGCCAGGGGTTGGGAGCAGTAGCAGGTGTTTGCTCGCCGAAACACGCGGGCAAAGCAGCTGGACTGTGCCACAGCTGTGTGTGTGTGTGTGTGTGTGTGTGTGTGTGTGTGTGTGTGTGTGTGTGTGTGTGTGTGTGTGTGTGTGTGTGTGTGTGTGTGTGTGTGTGTGTGTGTGTGTGTAGCACCTGGACACAGCTGGACTGTATGGCAGGCAGTAGCTAATAGAGGAACTGTGTTTCTGGCCAGACGTGAGCTCCTACACTCAGCCTGTTCAACAAGTTATAGTATTCATTTCACTAGCTCTCCCTCTCTCCCACACACACACAGTTCCATTGCCAAAGTGCTTTCTTTTTATTCTCTATATTGATTTTTGGGATCTCTTTACCCCTTGTTCTTTCAGGTCTTCTTTTAGTTCTGGGTGTGTTATTTCAGAGTCATTTGAAGGGGTGAGGTATGGTGTTTTGGTAATGTGTCATTTGAAGGGGTGAGGTGTGGTGTTTTGGTGATGTGTCATTTCAGAGTCATTTGAAGGGGTGAGGTATGGTGTTTTGGTGATGTGTCATTTCAGAGTCATTTGAAGGGGTGAGGTATGGTGTTTTGGTGATGTGTCATTTCAGAGTCATTTGAAGTGGTGAGGTATGGTGTTTTGGTGATGTGTCATTTCAGAGTCATTTGAAGGGGTGAGGTATGGTGTTTTGGTGATGTGTCATTTCAGAGTCATTTGAAGGGGTGAGGTATGGTGTTTTGGTGATGTGTCATTTCAGAGTCATTTGAAGCGGTGAGGTATGATGTTTTGGTGATGTGTCATTTGAAGGGGTGAGGTATGGTGTTTTGGTGATGTGTCATTTCAGAGTCATTTGAAGCGGTGAGGTATGGGGTTTTGGTGATGTGTCATTTCAGAGTCATTTGAAGGGGTGAGGTATGGTGTTTTGGTGATGTGTCATTTGAAGGGGTGAGGTATGGTGTTTTGGTAATGTGTCATTTGAAGGCGTGAGGTATGGTGTTTTGGTGATGTGTCATTTCAGAGTCATTTGAAGGGGTGAGGTATGGTGTTTTGGTAATGTGTCATTTGAAGCGGTGAGGTATGGTGTTTTGGTAATGTGTCATTTGAAGGGGTGAGGTATGGTGTTTTGGTAATGTGTCATTTGAAGCGGTGAGGTATGGTGTTTTGGTAATGTGTCATTTGAAGCGGTGAGGTATGGTGTTTTGGTAATGTGTCATTTGAAGCGGTGAGGTATGGTGTTTTGGTGATGTGTCATTTCAGAGTCATTTGAAGGGGTGAGGTATGGTGTTTTGGTGATGTGTCATTTCAGAGTCATTTGAAGGGGTGAGGTATGGTGTTTTGGTGATGTGTCATTTCAGAGTCATTTGAAGCGGTGAGGTATGATGTTTTGGTGATGTGTCATTTCAGAGTCATTTGAAGCGGTGAGGTATGATGTTTTGGTGATGTGTCATTTCAGAGTCATTTGAAGCGGTGAGGTATGATGTTTTGGTGATGTGTCATTTCAGAGTCATTTGAAGCGGTGAGGTATGATGTTTTGGTAATGTGTCATTTGAAGGGGTGAGGTATGGTGTTTTGGTGATATGTCATTTCAGAGTCATTTGAAGGGGTGAGGTATGGTGTTTTGGTGATGTGTCATTTCAGAGTCATTTGAAGCGGTGAGGTATGATGTTTTGGTGATGTGTCATTTCAGAGTCATTTGAAGCGGTGAGGTATGGTGTTTTGGTGATGTGTCATTTCAGAGTCATTTGAAGGGGTGAGGTATGGTGTTTTGGTGATGTGTCATTTCAGAGTCATTTGAAGGGGTGAGGTATGGTGTTTTGGTGATGTGTCATTTCAGAGTCATTTGAAGGGGTGAGGTGTGGTGTTTTGGTGATGTGTCATTTCAGAGTCATTTGAAGCGGTGAGGTATGATGTTTTGGTGATGTGTCATTTGAAGGGGTGAGGTATGGTGTTTTGGTGATGTGTCATTTCAGAGTCATTTGAAGCGGTGAGGTATGGGGTTTTGGTGATGTGTCATTTCAGAGTCATTTGAAGGGGTGAGGTATGGTGTTTTGGTGATGTGTCATTTGAAGGGGTGAGGTATGGTGTTTTGGTAATGTGTCATTTGAAGGCGTGAGGTATGGTGTTTTGGTGATGTGTCATTTCAGAGTCATTTGAAGGGGTGAGGTATGGTGTTTTGGTAATGTGTCATTTGAAGCGGTGAGGTATGGTGTTTTGGTAATGTGTCATTTGAAGGGGTGAGGTATGGTGTTTTGGTAATGTGTCATTTGAAGCGGTGAGGTATGGTGTTTTGGTAATGTGTCATTTGAAGCGGTGAGGTATGGTGTTTTGGTAATGTGTCATTTGAAGCGGTGAGGTATGGTGTTTTGGTGATGTGTCATTTCAGAGTCATTTGAAGGGGTGAGGTATGGTGTTTTGGTGATGTGTCATTTCAGAGTCATTTGAAGGGGTGAGGTAGGATGTTTTGGTGATGTGTCATTTCAGAGTCATTTGAAGCGGTGAGGTATGATGTTTTGGTGATGTGTCATTTCAGAGTCATTTGAAGCGGTGAGGTATGATGTTTTGGTGATGTGTCATTTCAGAGTCATTTGAAGCGGTGAGGTATGATGTTTTGGTGATGTGTCATTTCAGAGTCATTTGAAGCGGTGAGGTATGATGTTTTGGTAATGTGTCATTTGAAGGGGTGAGGTATGGTGTTTTGGTGATATGTCATTTCAGAGTCATTTGAAGGGGTGAGGTATGGTGTTTTGGTGATGTGTCATTTCAGAGTCATTTGAAGCGGTGAGGTATGATGTTTTGGTGATGTGTCATTTCAGAGTCATTTGAAGCGGTGAGGTATGATGTTTTGGTGATGTGTCATTTCAGAGTCATTTGAAGCGGTGAGGTATGATGTTTTGGTGATGTGTCATTTCAGAGTCATTTGAAGCGGTGAGGTATGATGTTTTGGTGATGTGTCATTTCAGAGTCATTTGAAGGGGTGAGGTATGGTGTTTTGGTAATGTGTCATTTGAAGGCGTGAGGTATGGTGTTTTGGTGATGTGTCATTTCAGAGTCATTTGAAGGGGTGAGGTGTGGTGTTTTGGTGATGTGTCATTTCAGAGTCATTTGAAGGGGTGAGGTATGGTGTTTTGGTGTATGGCAAGTACAGTAGCAACATGTGTCTGCTTGTGAAAGGGGTCTGCTTTGCTTTGCTCTAGTCCTGCTTTCCTCCCCACCTTTCCCTCTCTCCCCCTCTCCCTTTCTCACCCCTCTCCCCACATTCTGCTGATATTCCTAATGAGGTGAGGAGAGCAGGGTTCTGTAGCACCTCTCAGTTTAGGACGCCATGCCGGGACAACTGGTCATACCAGCAGCAAGGAGGAGAGCTCAGCCGAAATAGACACCCACACCTGGCGATATACAGTATACCCTATACACAGCCAACCAATCGGGGACTAGGTTACTGTACCCCCTAACACACCCAGCTAACCAACCAGGGATTAGGTTACTGCAGTGTACCTCTAACTGTACAGGCCAAAGCCAACCAATCAGGGAATGGCCAAATAGGTTTGTTGCGAGGGCAGGGTGGCTATTGTCTAACATAGCCGATCTGAGCTGCCGGAGTGAAGAAGATATCCTCCCTAAATTACAACCCCTCAAGTCCTCACCACCGTAAATTACACCTCACCCCCTCTCAGCCTCTCTGTCCCCCTTTATGTACCCCTCACCCCATCCAAGCCTCTTTGTCCTCCTCACCCCATCCAAGCCTCTCTGTCCCCCTCTACGTACACCTCACCCCATCCAAGCCTCTCTGTCCACCTCACCCCCTCTCCGCCTCTCTGTCCCCCTCTACGTACCCCTCACCCCATCCAAGCCTCTCTGTCCTCCTCACCCTCTCTCAGCCTCTCTGCCCCCCTCACCACCTCTCTCCCCCTCACCCCTACTCCTCACTTCCTACTGCCGCCCCACTGTCTCTCATACTCCTTCACCCAACCCCAACTGGCCTTCTTCGACTCAATCCCACCCCCTCTACCCCCTCCTTCCCTCCTCGCTCCTCAATCTGACCGCCCCACCCCCTCAACTCTTCACCCCCAACCCACTACCCCTCTTCCCTGGAACCACCTGGTCTCTCACATGACCTGCCAGGACCAGGGCAGCTGTAAGGGTGGGGTGTAGGGGGGCTGTAAGGGTGGGGTGTATGGAGGCTGTAAGGGTGGGGTGTCGGGGGGCTGTAAGGGTGGGGTGTAGGGGGGCTGTAGGGGTGGGGTGTAGGGGGGCTGTAAGGGTGGGTTGTAGGGGGGCTGTAAGGGTGGGGTGTAGGGGGGCTGTAAGGGTGGGGTGTAGGGGGGCTGTAACGGGTGGTGTAGGTAGGCTGTAAGGGTGTGGTGTCGGGGGGCTGTAACGGGGGGTGTAGGGAGGCTGTAAGGGTGGGGTGTCGGGGGGCTGTAACGGGAGGTGTAGGGAGGCTGTAAGGGGTGGGGGGTGCTGGGGATGTTGGCTCCAACAGGGGCCTCAAATGGCTTTCGAAACTCTGTCCACTCTGAAGGGGAGGAGGAACACCAACTGGTTTGTTTGTTGCCTTTCCAAAATGACGTACTATTTTTGGAAAACACACACACGCGCACTTGCGCACACACACACTCCAACTAGGGTGTCCACCCATTCTGCACAGAGTGGATGAAAAGGAGCTTTGGTGATGAAATTTCCCTTCCTTATGTTACAATAATATTTAATATGTTTTGTTTACCTCATGTTCTGAATCGCTCCCTGGGATCTTTCTCTAACATACTGCATCATTAACATTATATAAAAAAAGTTGGATTTCGTAACTTAATACTTCCGATAATAAGCACCGAGCTCGGTTGACATAGCGGTGCCGGTTTCTCCTAACAACTTTTGAGGATTTGACATTTTGTGGTCGCCGTCTGCAGTTGTTTCCGTGGGTCACAAAAAGCTACATTTGCATGACACGAGGTGAATTAAATGTAAAAGGCTTTGAAAATAAAAAGCTCGGCATACACTCCTTTGATATTTTACAGAGATACACTTGTTTTTGTGAGAAATCTTTGAAAAGTAAGAGGAATTTCAAATGAGTATGAAAGGGTATGCTAAAATATGAAAATACAAAATATCATGTCTCAAAATCGATACCCATCTATATTGTTTTATGTCCTGCGGACTCGAGAAGAAAGATGACGAGTTCAACAGAGAACCTGTCAAGTAACCAGTAGCCTTAAATCTTGCACAGAATCCAGACTAGCTGAAACGATGCAATTTTCTATTGTGCATAAAGACAACTGGCCGAGGGACATTACATCAGTGGCATGGGCATGGTTGGGTTACACACACACAAACCACACGCACACAGTTCCCCAGTGCCAGGGCTGCAACAGTGTGACGTTAGAGCAGTCAGATTTAAGGGGTGTGGGGTGGGTTAGCAGGGAGTGGGGTAGTGGTGTCCAGAGACCTCCTGTTTAGTTTCCTAGGGAAAGAGTTTGGCACGCTGACACGGCTGTGTCACTATGAGAGAGACACACATACCAGACAGACAGAGAGAGATAGAGACCGCATGAACATGGCACAGAGCTACTGATCCCACATCAGTCAGTTGACAAAAGCCAGGGTAGCTCAACAAGCACCAAGGGTTATTTGTGTCAGCATGTCTATGCTCGCTCACTCTGTTTCTCTCTCTTTAACACACCTAAACAAATACACACATTATACACACCTTTTGACAACTGACAACTGTTGTGGTTCTGCTGTTGTTATTAGTGAAGGGGGAAAGATTCAGTTACATACTGGGATATTATTTTTGACGATATATCGTATCGTTTTGAAAATATCGCAATATTATTTTTGCTCTAGTTGGCTGTACCTGCACCAAAACTCGTGAGCCAATTTGTTTTCAGCACTTTTATTTCCATGACTGATTAAAACTTGTTTTCACATGGCTCTCTCTTGTCCCTCTGCAGCAGACATATGGTGAGAAATATGTTTGGAACATCGAATCGCAACAACATCACAGTATCGGCAGTTAAGTATGGTGATAATATCGTATTGCGAGGTCCCTGGCAATTCCCAGTCCTCGTAGTCATGGCCAGAAATGTAGTGCTTGTGGCCAGTAGAACATAAGCCTACACCACAGATGGGCAACTTTGATGGGGGTGTGGGCCACCATTTTTTGTAAATAATGCATTTCTTGCAATTCTGCTAATTTTGCCATGTAGCGGAAAGGAAAACTGGTCGTTTTACAGCTCATTTCCTGCAATTCTACACATTTTGCAATAGGGTGGAGAGAAATGTTTGCAGTTTATAATTTGATATCTGAGTGAAACTGACTAACAAAATCAATGGGGGCCCCCCGGACGGTAATTCAAACACGATAACAAGTTTAAATAGGTGGACGCTAAACTGACTTAGCAATCTAAAAAAAATTGCTGACGGGCTAATTGAGTGACTGTCAGTGACTGACATAACAAGAGAAAAACTGCTGCTGCACAACCACATTTAGAAGTTGCACCTGGAGGATTCTGCTATTCTAACTCACAATAGTAAGTTGAGACCCCAAATTAGTAAAAAGAATATAGATATACACTACCGTTCAAAAGTTTGTGGTCACTTAGAAATGTCTTTGTTTTTGAAAGAAAAGCACATTTTTGTCCATTCAAATAACATTAAATTGATCAGAAATACAGTGTAGACATTGTTAATGTTGTAAATGACTATTGTAGCTGGAACGGCTGATTATTTATAGAATATCTACATAGGCATACAGAGGCCCATTATCAGCAACCATCACTCCTGTGTTCCAATGGCACGTTGTGTTAGTTAATCCAAGTTTATCATTTTAAAAGGCTAATTGATCATTAGAAAACCCTTTTGCAATTATGTTAGCACAGCTGAAAACTGTTGTGCTGATTAAAGAAGCAATACAACTGGTTTTCTTTAGACTAGTTGAGTATCTGGACCATCAGCATTTGTGGGTTCGATTACAGGCTCAAAATGGCCATAAACAAAGATCTTTCTTCTGAAACTCGTCAGTCTATTCTTGTTCTGAGAAATGAAGGCTATTCCATGCGAGAAATTGCAAAGAAACTGAAGATCTCATACAACGCTTTGTACTACTCCCTTCACAGAACAGCGCAAACTGGCTCTAACCAGAATAGAAAGAGGAGTGAGAGGCCCCGGTGCACAACTGAGCAAGAGGACAAGTACATTAGAGTGTCTAGTTTGAGAAACAGATGCCTCACAAGTCCTCAACTGGCAGCTTCATTAAATAGTACCCCCAAAACACCAGTCTCAACGTCAACAGTGAAGAGGCAACTCCGGGATGCTGTCCTTATAGGCAGAGTTCCTCTGTCCAGTGTCTGTTTATTTTTATTTTTTATTGTCCAGTCTGAGATATGGCTTTTTCTTTGCAACTCTGGCTAGAAGGCCAGCATCCTTTCCTTCCTCCCCCCCCTCTCTTTCTCTTCTCTCCTCTATCCTCTCCCCTCACTCTTTCCCCCACTCCTCCACCCCCTCCCTCCCTCCTCTCCCCTCCTTGTGGATTTAGAGGCTGCCACCCCCGTGCTTCACGGTTGGGATGGTGTTCTTCGGCTTGCAAGCATCCCCCTTTTTCCTCCAAACATAATGATGGTCATTATGGCCAAACAGTTCTATTTTTGTTTCATCAGACCAGAGGACATTTCTCCAAAAAGTACGATCTTTGTTTCCATGTGCAGTTGCAAACCGTAGTCTGCCTGTTTATAGCGGTTTTGGAGCAGTGGCTTCTTCCTTGCTGAGCAGCCTTTCAGGTTATGTCGATATAGGACACATTTTACTGTGGATATAGATACTTTTGTATCTGTTTCCTCCAGCATCTTCACAAGGCCCTTTGCTGTTTTTCTGGGATTGCTTTGCACTTTTCGCACCAAAGCACGTTCATCTCTAGGAGACAGAACGCGTCTCCTTCCTAAGCAGTATGATGGTTGTGTGGTCCCATGGTGTTTATACTTGCGTACTATTGTTTGTACAGATGAACGTAGTACCTTCAGGCGTTTGGAAATTGCTCTCAAGGATGTCTTGGCTGATTTCATTTGATTTTCCCATGATGTCAAGCAAAGAGGCACTGAGTTTGAAAGTAGGCCTTGAAATACATCCACAGGTACACCTCCAATTGACTGAAATAATGTAAATTAGCTAATCAGAAGCTTCTAAAGTCATGACATAATTTTCTGGAATTTTCCAAGCTGTTTAAAGGCACAGTCAACTTAGTGCATGTAAACTTCTGACCCACTGGAATTGTGATACAGGGAATTATAAGTGAAATAATCTGTCTGTAAACAATTGTTGGAAAAATTACTTGTGTCATGCACAAAGTAGATGTCCTAACCGACTTCACAAAATTATAGTTTGCTAACAAGAAATTTATGGAGTGGTTGAAAAACAAGTTTTAATGACTCCAACCTAAGTGTATGTAAACTTCCGACTTCAACTGTATAAAGTACAGTCGTGGCCAAAAGTTTTGAGAATATAATAACAAATATTAATTTTCACAAAGTCTGCTGCCTCAGTTTGTATGATGTCAATTTGCATATACTCCAGAATGTTATGAAGAGTGATCAGATGAATTGCAATTAATTGCAAAGTTCCCTCTTTGCCATGCAAATGAACTGAATCCCCCAAAAACATTTCCACTGCATTTCAGCCCTGCCACAAAAGGACCAGCTGACATCATGCCAGTGATTCTCTCGTTAACACAGGTGTGGGTGTTAACGAGGACAAGGCTGGAGATGACTCTGTCATGCTGATTCAGTTCGAATAACAGACTGGAAGCTTCAAAAGGAGGGTGGTGCTTGGAATCATTGTTCTTCCTCTGTCAACCATGGTTACCTGCAAGGAAACACGTGATGTCATCATTGCTTTGCACAAAAAAAGGGCTTCACAGGCAAGGATATTGCTGCCAGTAAGATTGCACCTAAATCAACCATTTATCGGATCATCAAGAACTTCAAGGAGAGCGGTTCAATTGTTGTGAAGAAGGCTTCAGGGCGCCCAAGAAAGTCCAGCAAGCGCCAGGACGTCTCCTAAAATTGATTCAGCTGTGGGATCGGGGCACCACCAGTACAGAGCTTGCTCAGGAATGGCAGCAGGCAGGTGTGAGTGCATCTGCACACACAGTAAGGCAAAGACTTTTGGAGGATGGCCTGGTGTCAAGAAGGGCAGCAAAGAAGCCACTTCTCTCCAGGAAAAACATCAGGGACAGACTTATATTCTGCAAAAGGTACAGGGATTGGACTGCTGAGGACTGGGGTAAAGTCATTTTCTCTGATGAATCCCCTTTCCGATTGTTTGGGGCATCCGGAAAAAAGCTTGTCCGGAGAAGACAAGGTGAGCGCTACCATCAGTCCTTTGACATGCCAACAGTAAAGCATCCTGAGACCATTTATGTGTGTGTTTGCTTGTCAGCCAAGGGAGTGGGCTCACTCACAATTTTGCCTAAGAACACAGCCATGAATAAAGAATGGTACCAACACATTCTCCGAGAGCAACTTCTCCCAACCATCCAGGAACAGTTTGGTGACGAACAATGCCTTTTCCAGCATGATGGAGCACCTTGCCATAAGGCAAAAGTGATAACTAAGTGGCTCGTGTAACAAAACATCGATATTTTGGGTCCATGGCCAGGAAACTCCCCAGACCTTAATCCCATTGAGAACTTGTGGTCAATCCTCAAGAGGCGGGTGGACAAACAAAAACCCACAAATTCTGACAAACTCCATGCATTGATTATGCAAGAATGGGCTGCCATCAGTCAGGATGTGGCCCAGAAGTTAATTGACAGCATGCCATGGCAGATTGCAGAGGTCTTGAAAAAGAAGGGTCAACACTGCAAATATTGACTCTTTGCATCAACTTCATGTAATTGTCAATAAAAGCCTTTGACCCTTATGAAATGCTTGTAATTATACTTCAGTATTCCATAGTAACATCTAACAAAAATATCTAAAGACACTGAAGCAGCAAACTTTGTGAAAATTCATATTTGTGTCATTCTCAAAAAAAGAGGTTTCCAATGGACCGACAGTGTGTCTGGACCTACAACTTTCAAATGTGCTAGTCACATTCGTGAGTGACTAATGTGTAAAGCATATAACCTTGAGGCCGCAGCGAAGTAGCTAAAGTGGTTAGCCACTAGCTTATGGCTAACTTGTCACAAATATGCTCAAATCTGATTAGTAGGCTAGGAACTGGAGTTTAGAAGTTCTCTTGTTATGGTCAGAGCCAAATCCTGTCTTCATTCAGCATTTTGAGCTGCTCAGTGAGACCACAAAACATTTGTGCCCGTCCGTCTTTGTGTCTGTCAATCTGTCTGTGTCCGTTCTGTCCATGTTGTCAATTGGAAATATTCCTCCAAAGATAACCCCTCAATCTCTCTTCCTAATCCTTCCAATAGTAGACTATAATAATAAAAAATAGAGCAGAGGGGATTTCAATGTTTTTATGTTCTCTTCTCTTGCAGGGTGCTGTAAAAATAGCACTTGGTTTGAGTTAGGAGCCAGGGGTCCTCTCCGTCTTCTCTTTCTCATCTCCTCTCTCCCCCTCTCTCCATGTTCCCTCCCCTCCTCTCTCCCTTCTCTTTTTATCTGCCCCTTCACCTCCTCCCCCCTCCCCTCCCCTGTCTGTCTGTGCCTCCCACTCTTTTCTCCTTCCCTCCCTGCTTTCCCTTCCTTTCCTCCCTCCCCCCTCCTCCCCCTCTCTTTCCCTTCTCTCCTCTATCCTCTCCCCTCACTCTTTCCCCCACTCCTCCACCCCCAACCATCCCTCCCTCCCTCCTCTCCCCTCCTTGTGGATTTAGCAGGGCCACATGTTGCTGGCCTCTCTTGGCGGTGTGAGCCCCATGGCGGGCCCTGGCTCCAGCCTGACGCGCAGCCCGGGCAGTGTCTGTCTGTGTGTGTGTCTGTCTGTCTGTCTGTCGGTCTGTGTGTGTGTGTGTGTGTGTGTGTGTGTGTGTGTGTGTGTGTGTGTGTGTGTGTGCGTGTGTGTGTGTGTGTGTGTGTGTGTGTGTGTGTGTGTGTGTGTGTGTGTGTGTGTGTGTGTGTGTGTGTGTGTGTGTGTGTGTGTGTATGTGTGTGCCTGTGTTCCTGTGTGTGCGACTGAGAGGATATGTGTGTGCGTGCTTGCCTGGATGTGTGTGTATGTGTGTGTGTGGTTGACTGCGTGTGCATGTTTCTGTGCGTGAGAGATGCGCGGGCCGGGCGGCGCTCACACAGTAACCTGATAGTGGTGCTGGGAGCAGCAGAGAGAGTGGCTCTGAGCGAGGCAGTGCTGTGATTTATCCCCAGAGCCTAGCAGATGGCTGCAACAGGAGTTTGTTTAAGTTTGCTTCAGAGCCGGGCACACTGCCAGCAACACAGAGAGGGCTTGGGGCCAGAAAAATGTTCACTGACTCTGGACGCCTAACCACTACCTCCCCCTCCTCTCCTCCCCTCTCCCCTTGGTGTCCCCCTGCCTAACCCCACACAGCCCCCTCTCTTAGTCCAGCACCACACACAGATGCACACTGATACACACAAACTCCCAGTCTCCCAGACTTTCTGTCCCTGATCTCAGCTTTCTGTTCTCTCTCTTTCCTCCCATCTGCTTGGCACGCAAACACACACACACATAAAACACACATACACACATACACACAGACAGACACACACACACACACACACACACACACACACACACACACACACACACACACACACACACACACACACACACACACACACACACACACATAAAACACACATACACACAGACACACACACACACACACACACACACACACACACACTAGCTAGTTTAATGCTGTTGTGTTTAGTCCCTGGTGCAGACACGTGGGGGGCACCTCTGTGGGATCATTGCGGAGCGTTGCGGGGTGGTTGTCTGAACATTGTTTGAAGACTGGGGAGGTGTCTGCTCTAATCCGGGCATGCTGAACACAGCCATATGGCCACTTCCTTTTTCTCACCTACACACACAGGCAACACACAGGCACGCACACAACACACACACTGTTTAGAGGGAAAGGAAGAAAACGACATTGTTCCACTGTTAGGGGTAAATGAAAGTTGTCATATTGCTCGTGAAGTGGTAGAAATGCAATACATGACAGTGCACACACACCATTCATCTCATACACCATCCACAAATACAGCAGCTCCCTGTGAATGGGATCAGGATGGCTCCAACCTATTTCATGTCTCTACAGGTCAAGGTCTTCTTATCATCCTCTCCTTCACAGTCTCTTCCTCTCCTCTAATCTGGACTAATCACTAAATTACTCAATCTCCTCATACTTCCTCTCATCCTCAGTATAAGTTCAGCATGACAGGGAGGGATGATTTTATTTAGTTATTTGTTATTTTACCAGGTATGTTGACTGATAACACATTCTCATTTACAGCAACAACCTGGGGAATATTTACAGGGGAGAGGAGGATGAATGAGCCAATTATAAACTGGGGATTATTAGGTGGCCATGATGGTTTGAGGGCCAGATTGAGAATTTAGCCAGGACACCAGGGTTAACACCCCTACTCTTACAATAGGTGCCATGGGCTCTTTAATGACCTCAGAGAGTCAGGACACCTGTTTAACATCCCATCTGAAAGACAGCACCCTGCACAGGGCAGTGCCAATCACTGCCCTGGGGCATTGGGATATTTTTTTAGACCAGAGTAAAGAGTGCCTCCTACTGGCTCTCCAACACCACTTCCAGCAGCATCTGGTCTCCCATCCAGGGACTGACCAGGACCAACCCTGCTTAGCTTCAGAAGCAAGCCAGCAGTGGTATGCAGGATGGTATGCTGCTGTCATCAGAGACAGACAGGCAGACAAGGTAGAGAGCAGGCCAGGGCCAGACAAGGTAGAGAGCAGGCCAGGGCCAGACAAGGTAGAGAGCAGGCCAGAACCAGACAAGGTAGAGAGCAGGCCATGGCCAGACAAGGTAGAGAGCAGGATAGAGTCAGACAAGATAGAGAGCAGGCCAGGCCCAGACAAGGTAGAGAGCAGGCCAGGCCCAGACAAGGTAGAGAGCAGGCCAGGGCCAGACAAGGTAGAGAGCAGGATAGAGTCAGACAAGGTAGAGAGCAGGCCAGGCCCAGACAAGGTAGAGAGCAGGCCAGGGCCAGACAAGGTAGAGAGCATGCCAGATCCAGACAAGGTAGAGAGCAGGCCAGGGCCAGACAAGGTAGAGAGCAGGCCAGGGCCAGACAAGGTAGAGAGCAGGCCAGGGCCAGACAAGGTAGAGAGCAGGCCAGGGCCAGACAAGGTAGAGAGCAGGCCAGGGCCAGACAAGGTAGAGAGCAGGCCAGGGCCAGACCTGGTAGAGAGCAGGCCAGGGCCAGACAAGGTTGAGAGCAGGCCAGGGCCAGACAAGGTAGAGAGCAGGATAGAGTCAGACAAGATAGAGAGCAGGCCAGGGCCAGACAAGGTAGAGAGCAGGCCAGGGCCAGACAAGGTAGAGAGCAGGCCAGTGCCAGACCTGGTAGAGAGCAGGCCAGGGCCAGACAAGGTAGAGAGCAGGCCAGGGCCAGACAATGTAGAGAGCAGGCCAGGGCCAGACAAGGTAGAGAGCAGGCCAGGGCCAGACAATGTAGAGAGCAGGCCAGGGCCAGACAAGGTAGAGAGCAGGCCAGGGCCAGACAAGGTAGAGAGCAGGTCAGAGCCAGACAAGGTAGAGAGCAGGCCAGGGCCAGACAAGGTAGAGAGCAGGCCAGGGCCAGACAAGGTAGAGAGCAGGCCAGGGCCAGACAAGGTAGAGAGCAGGTCAGAGCCAGACAAGGTAGAGAGCAGGCCAGGGCCAGACAAGGTAGAGAGCAGGCCAGGGCCAGACAAGGTAGAGAGCAGGCCAGGGCCAGACAAGGTAGAGAGCAGGCCAGGGCCAGACCTGGTAGAGAGCAGGCCAGAGCCAGACAAGGTAGAGAGCAGGCCAGGGCCAGACAAGGTAGAGAGCAGGCCAGGGCCAGACCTGGTAGAGAGCAGGCCAGGGCCAGACAAAGTTGAGAGCAGGCCAGGGCCAGACAAGGTAGAGAGCAGGCCAGGGTCAGACAAGGTAGAGTGCAGGCCAAAACCAGACAAGGTAGAGAGCAGGCCAGGGCCAGACAAGGTAGAGA
This sequence comes from Salvelinus namaycush, assembly GCF_016432855.1. Classification (NCBI taxonomy): domain Eukaryota; kingdom Metazoa; phylum Chordata; class Actinopteri; order Salmoniformes; family Salmonidae; genus Salvelinus; species Salvelinus namaycush. The sequence continues at coordinate 68,768,896 of NC_052307.1, forward strand.
GCAGGTCAGAGCCAGACAAGGTAGAGAGCAGGCCAGGGCCAGACAAGGTAGAGAGCAGGCCAGGGCCAGACAAGGTAGAGAGCAGGCCAGGGCCAGACAAGGTAGAGAGCAGGCCAGGGCCAGACCTGGTAGAGAGCAGGACAGGGCCAGACAAGGTAGAGAGCAGGCCAGGGCCAGACAAGGTAGAGAGCAGGCCAGAACCAGACAAGGTAGAGAGCAGGCCAGGGCCAGACAAGGTAGAGAGCAGGTCAGAGCCAGACAAGGTAGAGAGCAGGCCAGGGCCAGACAAGGTAGAGAGCAGGCCAGAACCAGACAAGGTAGAGAGCAGGCCAGGGCCAGACAAGGTAGAGAGCAGGTCAGAGCCAGACAAGGTAGGGAGCAGGCCAGGGCCAGACAAGGTAGAGAGCAGGCCAGGGCCAGACAAGGTAGAGTGCAGGCCAGGGCCAGACAAGGTAGAGAGCAGGCCAGAGCCAGACAAGGTAGAGAGCAGGCCAGGGCCAGACAAGGTAGAGTGCAGGCCAGGGCCAGACAAGGTAGAGAGCAGGCCAGAGGCAGACAAGGTAGAGAGCAGGCCAGGGCCAGACAAGGTAGAGAGCAGGCCAGGGCCAGACAAGGTAGAGAACAGGCCAGGGCCAGACAAGGTAGAGAGCAGGCCAGGGCCAGACAAGGTAGAGAGCAGGCCAGGGCCAGACAAGGTAGAGAGCAGGCCAGGGCCAGACGAGGTAGAGAGCAGGCCAGAGCCAGACAAGGTAGAGAGCAGGCCAGAGCCAGACAAGGTAGAGAGCAGGCCAGGGCCAGACAAGGTAGAGAGCAGGCCAGGGCCAGACAAGGTAGAGAGCAGGTCAGAGCCAGACAAGGTAGAGAGCAGGCCAGGGCCAGACAAGGTAGAGAGCAGGTCAGAGCCAGATAAGGTAGAGAGCAGGCCAGAGGCAGACAAGGTAGAGAGCAGGCCAGAGACAGACAAGGTAGAGAGCAGGCCAGAGGCAGACAAGGTAGAGAACAGGCCAGAGGCAGACAAGGTAGAGAGCAGGCCAGAGGCAGACAAGGTAGGGAGCAGGCCAGAGGCAGACAAGGTAGGGAGCAGGCCAGAGGCAGACATGTTAGAGAGCAGGCCAGAGGCAGACAAGGTAGAGAGCAGACAAGAGGCAGACAAGGTAGGGAGCAGGCCAGAGGCAGACATGTTAGAGAGCAGGCCAGAGCCAGACAAGGTAGAGAGCAGGCCAGAGGCAGACAAGGTAGAGAGCAGGCCAGAGGCAGACAAGGTAGAGAGCAGGCCAGGGCCAGACAAGGTAGAGAGCAGGCCAGAGCCAGACAAGGTAGAGAGCAGGCCAGAGCCAGACAATGTAGAGAGCAGGTCAGAGCCAGACAAGGTAGAGAGCAGGCCAGGGCCAGACAAGGTAGAGAGCAGGCCAGAGCCACACAAGGTAGAGAGCAGGCCAGGGTAACACAACGTAGAGAGCAGGCCAGAGCCACACAAGGTGGAGAGCAGGCCAGAGGCACACAAGGTAGAGAGCAGGCCAGGGTAACACAACGTAGAGAGCAGGCCAGGGCCAGACAAGGTAGAGAGCAGGCCAGGGTAACACAATGTAGAGAGCAGGCCAGAGCCAGACAAGGTAGAGAGCAGGCCAGAGCCAGACAATGTAGAGAGCAGGTCAGAGCCAGACAAGGTAGAGAGCAGGCCAGGGCCAGACAAGGTAGAGAGCAGGCCAGGGCCAGACAAGGTAGAGTGCAGGCCAGGGCCAGACAAGGTAGAGAGCAGGCCAGAGCCAGACAAGGTAGAGAGCAGGCCAGGGCCAGACAAGGTAGAGTGCAGGCCAGGGCCAGACAAGGTAGAGAGCAGGCCAGAGGCAGACAAGGTAGAGAGCAGGCCAGGGCCAGACAAGGTAGAGAGCAGGCCAGGGCCAGACAAGGTAGAGAACAGGCCAGGGCCAGACAAGGTAGAGAGCAGGCCAGGGCCAGACAAGGTAGAGAGCAGGCCAGGGCCAGACAAGGTAGAGAGCAGGCCAGGGCCAGACGAGGTAGAGAGCAGGCCAGAGCCAGACAAGGTAGAGAGCAGGCCAGAGCCAGACAAGGTAGAGAGCAGGCCAGGGCCAGACAAGGTAGAGAGCAGGCCAGGGCCAGACAAGGTAGAGAGCAGGTCAGGGTAACACAACGTAGAGAGCAGGCCAGGGCCAGACAAGGTAGAGAGCAGGCCAGGGTAACACAATGTAGAGAGCAGGCCAGAGCCAGACAAGGTAGAGAGCAGGCCAGAGCCAGACAATGTAGAGAGCAGGTCAGAGCCAGACAAGGTAGAGAGCAGGCCAGGGCCAGACAAGGTAGAGAGCAGGCCAGGGCCAGACAAGGTAGAGTGCAGGCCAGGGCCAGACAAGGTAGAGAGCAGGCCAGAGCCAGACAAGGTAGAGAGCAGGCCAGGGCCAGACAAGGTAGAGTGCAGGCCAGGGCCAGACAAGGTAGAGAGCAGGCCAGAGGCAGACAAGGTAGAGAGCAGGCCAGGGCCAGACAAGGTAGAGAGCAGGCCAGGGCCAGACAAGGTAGAGAACAGGCCAGGGCCAGACAAGGTAGAGAGCAGGCCAGGGCCAGACAAGGTAGAGAGCAGGCCAGGGCCAGACAAGGTAGAGAGCAGGCCAGGGCCAGACGAGGTAGAGAGCAGGCCAGAGCCAGACAAGGTAGAGAGCAGGCCAGAGCCAGACAAGGTAGAGAGCAGGCCAGGGCCAGACAAGGTAGAGAGCAGGCCAGGGCCAGACAAGGTAGAGAGCAGGTCAGAGCCAGACAAGGTAGAGAGCAGGCCAGGGCCAGACAAGGTAGAGAGCAGGTCAGAGCCAGATAAGGTAGAGAGCAGGCCAGAGGCAGACAAGGTAGAGAGCAGGCCAGAGACAGACAAGGTAGAGAGCAGGCCAGAGGCAGACAAGGTAGAGAACAGGCCAGAGGCAGACAAGGTAGAGAGCAGGCCAGAGGCAGACAAGGTAGGGAGCAGGCCAGAGGCAGACAAGGTAGGGAGCAGGCCAGAGGCAGACATGTTAGAGAGCAGGCCAGAGGCAGACAAGGTAGAGAGCAGACAAGAGGCAGACAAGGTAGGGAGCAGGCCAGAGGCAGACATGTTAGAGAGCAGGCCAGAGCCAGACAAGGTAGAGAGCAGGCCAGAGGCAGACAAGGTAGAGAGCAGGCCAGAGGCAGACAAGGTAGAGAGCAGGCCAGGGCCAGACAAGGTAGAGAGCAGGCCAGAGCCAGACAAGGTAGAGAGCAGGCCAGAGCCAGACAATGTAGAGAGCAGGTCAGAGCCAGACAAGGTAGAGAGCAGGCCAGGGCCAGACAAGGTAGAGAGCAGGCCAGAGCCACACAAGGTAGAGAGCAGGCCAGGGTAACACAACGTAGAGAGCAGGCCAGAGCCACACAAGGTGGAGAGCAGGCCAGAGGCACACAAGGTAGAGAGCAGGCCAGGGTAACACAACGTAGAGAGCAGGCCAGGGCCAGACAAGGTAGAGAGCAGGCCAGGGTAACACAATGTAGAGAGCAGGCCAGAGCCAGACAAGGTAGAGAGCAGGCCAGAGCCAGACAATGTAGAGAGCAGGTCAGAGCCAGACAAGGTAGAGAGCAGGCCAGGGCCAGACAAGGTAGAGAGCAGGCCAGAACCAGACAAGGTAGAGAGCAGGCCAGGGCCAGACAAGGTTGAGAGCAGGCCAGAACCAGACAAGGTAGAGAGCAGGCCAGAGCCACACAAGGTAGAGAGCAGGCCAGAGCCAGACAAGGTAGAGAGCAGGCCAGGGCCAGACAAGGTAGAGAGCAGGCCAGGGCCAGACAAGGTAGAGAGCAGGCCAGAGCCACACAAGGTAGAGAGCAGGTCAGAGCCAGACAAGGTAGAGAGCAGGCCAGGGCCAGACAAGGTAGAGAGCAGGCCAGGGCCAGACAAGGTAGAGAGCAGGCCAGAACCAGACAAGGTAGAGAGCAGGCCAGAGCCACACAAGGTAGAGAGCAGGCCAGGGCCAGACAAGGTAGAGAGCAGGCCAGAACCACACAAGGTAGAGAGCAGGCCAGGGTAACACAACGTAGAGAGCAGGCCAGAGCCAGACAAGGTAGAGAGCAGGCCAGGGCCAGACAAGGTAGAGAGCAGGCCAGAGCCACACAAGGTAGAGAGCAGGTCAGAGCCAGACAAGGTAGAGAGCAGGCCAGGTTCAGACAAGGTAGAGAGCAGGCCAGAACCAGACAAGGTAGAGAGCAGGCCAGAGCCACACAAGGTAGAGAGCAGGCCAGGGCCAGACAAGGTAGAGAGCAGGCCAGAGCCACACAAGGTAGAGAGCAGGCCAGGGTAACACAACGTAGAGAGCAGGCCAGAGCCACACAAGGTAGAGAGCAGGCCAGGGTAACACAACGTAGAGAGCAGGCCAGAGCCACACAAGGTGGAGAGCAGGCCAGGGTAACACAACGTAGAGAGCAGGCCAGAGCCACACAAGGTGGAGAGCAGGCCAGAGCCACACAAGGTGGAGAGCAGGCCAGAGCCACACAAGGTAGAGAGCAGGCCAGGGTAACACAACGTAGAGAGCAGGCCAGGGCCAGACTGATGCTGTGTGTTAGTATAATGTGTAAAGTCAGGACCAGATCAGAGGAAGGCTCAGACCTGCTGTACTGTACTCCTCCCTGGGCTCTGACATGTAGCTCAAGACTAACTCAACCCAGACACACTATACGGTACCGTGTAGAGTGCATAATGGCTGTGAGTGAGTGTGTGTGTTTGTGTGAAGATTACAGTTAAGATTACAGCGTGACCATCCTTCATCACTCTCCTGCCAGTGGAAGAGGTGTTCAAAGCCTTGCACTCATGTTGAGGAGAGCATTGAGAACGGCTGCAATGATTTATCACATCCATCTCTTCCCTCTATACCTTTTCTCTTATTCTATTCTTTCTGCTTCCTCCTTTTCTCTCCCTCTTCCTCTTTGACCTGTGTGATCTAGTTGATTCTCTCCCTCTTCCTCTCTGACCTGTGTGATCTAGTTGATTCTCTCCCTCTTCCTCTTTGACCTGTGTGATCTAGTTGATTCTCTCCCTCTTCCTCTTTGACCTGTGTGATCTAGTTGATTCTCTCCCTCTTCCTCTCTGACCTGTGTGATCTAGTTGATTCTCTCCCTCTTCCTCTTTGACCTGTGTGATCTAGTTGATTCTCTCCCTCTTCCTCTTTGACCTGTGTGATCTAGTTGATTCTCTCCCTCTTCCTCTCTGACCTGTGTGATCTAGTTGATTCTCTCCCTCTTCCTCTTTGACCTGTGTGATCTAGTTGATTGTCTCCCTCTTCCTCTTTGACCTGTGTGATCTAGTTTATTCTCTCCCTCTTCCTCTTTGACCTGTGTGATCTAGTTGATTCTCTCCCTCTTCCTCTTTGACCTGTGTGATCTAGTTGATTCTCTCCCTCTTCCTCTTTGACCTGTGTGATCTAGTTGATTCTCTCCCTCTTCCTCTTTGACCTGTGTGATCCAGTTGATTCTCTCCCTCTTCCTCTCTGACCTGTGTGATCTAGTTGATTCTCTCCCTCTTCCTCTTTGACCTGTGTGATCTAGTTGATTCTCTCCCTCTTCCTCTCTGACCTGTGTGATCTAGTTGATTCTCTCCCTCTTCCTCTTTGACCTGTGTGATCTAGTTGATTCTCTCCCTCTTCCTCTTTGACCTGTGTGATCTAGTTGATTCTCTCCCTCTTCCTCTTTGACCTGTGTGATCTAGTTGATTCTCTCCCTCTTCCTCTTTGACCTGTGTGATCTAGTTGATTCTGTCTTCAGATTCCCCCCTTTGCCCTTCCATCACTCCCCTCTACCTCTCTTCAATCTCTCCTTCTTTCCCCCAAACGTATTTTAGATTGTTGCTGTGTGTGTGTGTGTGTGTGTGTGTGTAGTGATACAGAGACCTAGACAGCAACTAGCTCTCATAGTCTCACGTCATCAAATTTAGAAGTTGTTCCAAACGTCACATTTCTAAGTGTTTAAGGTTAAGTTTAGGCATTAACTCTGTGTGGTTAAGGTACGGGTTAAGGTTTGGGATAGGCTTAAAACAAAAATCTCTAAAATAACTTTCTATTGCTGGATTTGAACATGTAACCTTTGGCGCCAAAGGCAGATGCCTTCCACCTTCACCATCCACAACACCCTAGCACACCTGAAACCTACTTGAAAGTAACAGTGCTCACTGTTTCCCCTAGTGGCTAGTTTCCACATCATCTCCCAAAGTCCTCAGACATGGAGGGACGTCAAATACTGACTTGTATCACGGGTGACCTGGCTGGAAACAGAGACAGGGGCAGAGACAGGGGCAGAGACAGGGGCAGAGACAGGGACAGAGACAGGGGAGGAGACAGGGGCAGAGACAGGGGCAGAGACAGGGACAGAGACAGGGGAGGAGACAGGGGCAGAGACAGGGACAGAGACAGGGGCAGAGACAGGGACAGAGACGGAGGCAGGGGCAGGGACAGAGACAGGGGCAGAGACAGGGGCAGAGACAGGGACAGAGACAGGGGCAGAGACAGGGGCAGAGACAGGGACAGAGACAGGGGAGGAGACAGGGGCAGAAACAGGGGCAGAGACAGGGACAGAGACAGGGGAGGAGACAGGGGCAGAGACAGGGACAGAGACAGGGGCAGAGACAGAGACGGGGGCAGGGACAGAGGCAGAGACGGAGGCAGAGACCGAGGCAGAGACGGGGCCAGAGACAAAGGGAATTTGTCACAGTTTGAGTGAGTTAGAACCAGAAAGGGTGGAGTAAAGTCAGGGTTAGGGGTCGGAGTTAGGGTTTTTTGTGTGTGAGTTTGTGAGTGTTTGTGTGTGTTTGTGAGTGTGTGTGAGAGTGTTTGTGTGTGTGTTTGTGCGTGCACCAACCTGCTGGGGCTAAATGTCAGAGACTGTGAAGAGATAGGAGACAGCTGGCTGAATAACACACACACACACACACACACACACACACACACACACAGGGTTATCAATATCCTATAAACTGTGTCAGAGATGAGGGAGGATTATGTGTAATTGATTGAAATTAAGGATGACACTACAAACAAAGAGATTGAAAGAGATATACACTGAATGTACAAAACATTAGGAACACCTGCTCTTACCATGTCAGGTGAATCCAGGTGAAAGCTATGATTCCTTATTGATGTCACTTGTTAACTCCACTTCAATATGAAGGGGAAGAGACAGGTTAAATAATGATTTTTTATTTTTTTAAATTTTTATCCCCTTTTCTCCCCAATTTTTCGTGGTATCCAATCGCTAGTAATTACTATCTTGTCTCATCGCTACAACTCCCGTACGGGCTCGGGAGACGAAGGTCGAAAGCCATGCGTCCTCCGAAGCACAACCCAACCAAGCCGCACTGCTTCTTTAACACAGCGCGCCTCCAACCCGGAAGCCAGCCGCACCAATGTGTCGGAGGAAACACCGTGCACCTGGCCCCCTTGGTTAGCGCGCACTGCGCCCGGCCCGCCACAGGAGTCGCTGGAGCGCGATGAGACAAGGATATCCCTACCGGCCAAACCCTCCCTAACCCGGACGACGCTAGCCCAATTGTGCGTCGCCCCACGGACCTCCCGGTCGCGGCCGGCTGCGACAGAGCCTGGGCGCGAACCCAGAGACTCTGGTGGCGCAGTTAGCACTGCAATGCAGTGCCCTAGACCACTGCGCCACCCGGGAGGCCAAATAATGATTTTTAAGCCTTGAGACAACGGAGAGACGGATTGTGTGCCATTCAAAGGGTGAATGGGCAAGACAAAATATTGAAGTGACTTTGAACGGAGTATGGTAGTACGTGCCAGGCGCACCGGTTTGTGTCAAGAACTGCAACACTGCTGGGTTTTTCACGCTCAACAGTTTCCTGTGTGTGTCAAGAATGGTCCACCACCCAAATGTCATCCAGCCAACTTGACACAACTGTGGGAAGCACTGAAGTCAACATGCGTCAGCATCCCTGTGGAACGCTTTCGACACCTTGTAGAGTCCATGCCTCAACGAATTGAGTCTGTTCTGAGGGAAAAAGGAGTTGCAACTCAATATTAGGAAGGTGTTCCTAATGTTTTGGACTCTCAGTGTATAGGAGTCCTTTTTAGGCTGTGTGTCTTTCTGTGATGCTGGTCATTGACATCATCTGAAAGAACAGGAAGTGAACAGGTCAAGGGTTAGGTAGCTTAGCAACCTCCTAATGAATATTTATCTCTGAAAGTTAGACTCATGTATGTCTGCCAGACATCAGGATACCAGATGGACACCAGATGGACACCAGATGGACTAGTTCAGCTGTCCAATGCAGATAGATCTATCCATATTTCTATAATAAGCATATTAATTATACTTTTTTTCCCCAATCCGGTACTGGTGTACCAGAGACCAGCCTTAAACATTTAAATATGTCCTGATGTAAAAATATTCATAGCATGGTCCCTGAATAGCTGGCCTCAGCCAATTGAAGACAACGAGAAAAGACAGAGTGGATGGAGAAAAGAGAAAATGGATGAATGAGTCTTTTCATGATCAGCTCTCATTTTCAGTAATTAACCTTGGAGAGCAGAACATGTTAGCATTGCTCTTATTTTACCCACGACCTCACGACCCTCACTTTGAGACCTGACCTGAGGAGAGAGAGAGATGGAGAGGGGCAGAATGTAGTGTGTTTGTACGTGTGTGTGCGTGTGTGTGTGTGTTTGTGTGTGTGTGTGTGTGTGTGTGTGTGTGTGTGTGTGTGTGTGTGTGTGTGTGTGTGTGTGTGTGTGTGTGTGTGTGTGTGTGTGTGTGTGTGTGTGTGTGGTTGAGTTACTGTGTGTGTAGTGTGTGTGTAGTTACTAGTTAGATGGAGATCAGGTTATCCTCTCTTACAGAACAGTCTGGTGGTGTAGAACCAGAATGAGCCAGCCAGGCAGGGTATAGAGGATACCATTCTATATTGACTGCAAGTCAACCACAGCCAAAATCTATTGTTTGTGTATACTTCTGGCCACAGCTCTAAAAGTGGTTTCAAGCTACTGAGAAAAAAGCCAATAGGCCTGCACTGTTTCTACTCAGTGTACTAGTACTGCTCATTCTAGGCTGGTTCTGTGAATTGATCATGTTACTCATCATGTAATCACCGTGGTACTGGCTGTTCTGAACCCTATGGAACGTTGAGGGAATCCTATCTACAGGGTATCCTTATCCATCTTATCCAGTGGAGCATTCCGTGTCTGTGTCTGTGTGTTTTCATACACACTGTAGGCTCAGACTGATCACTAGAAATAGATGCCTATTTGGGATGTTTGAAAAGGTCCCAGAACGTTGATGTATCCTTCCTCTGCTCTCACCCAGAACATAACGGCTGGTGATGCTTGGTGCTGGAGCACACTGTTTAGACCACTTCACCATGCTCTAGCAAACCATAGTCCATACCTAAACGTAACCCTTTGAGATGGTTCTGTTTGAACCCTGTAACCATGCAGAATGAACCCTGTTACTCTGTCAGACTGAATGGATGGCTGTGTGGAAGAGCCCAGTTCTCAGTGATGTGGGGTTAAACTAGGAAGACAAGACCAGTTGACTACCTGCTCTCTACTAACTCATACATACTGGGACCTTGGGAGCACACCTCTACACTACATATACAAACTACTGTGTGTGTGTGTGTGTGTGTGTGTGTGTGCGTGCGTGTGTATCTCTTTTCTATGTATACTTTATATGTGTGTGTTGTTAATGATGTAATAAGGACTATCCCCAGTTACTCCCCAAACCCCACTAGAGCTAAACAGAGCCTGCTGTCTGACCCTACCAGATAGCTTTTGACCTTTGACCTCTATACCAGTTGACCACTCTAAAGAACCCATCTCTCAGGGGTGTCTTTTTTCACCTGACCAATGTTAACTATGTGTGTGATTGGTGATTAGCTATAGGCTAACTAGGGTCAGGAGTTTTTCCTGGTCAGCTGACATGGTCTGACTCATGCCTGGGACGATACAGGGTAGACAGACACCCATTTAGAGCTTTAAAAAGATACGTTAGTACCACCTCTGTCACCTCTCAGCTTTCTCCTCCATCCGTCCACACCCTCACAGCCCAACCAGCATTACTACCATACTACTGCTACCCCTAGAGCCTGCTGTCCACCTCTTTAGCCTGCTGTCCACCTCTTTAGCCTGCTATCCACCTCTTTAGCCTGCTGTCCACCTCTTTAGCCTGCTGTCCACCTCTTTAGCCTGCTGTCCACCTCTTTAGCCTGCTGTCCACCTCTTTAGCCTGCTGTCCACCTCTTTAGCCTGCTGTCCACCTCTTTAGCCTGCTGTCCACCTCTTTAGCCTGCTATCCACCTCTTTAGCCTGCTGTCCACCTCTTTAGCCTGCTATCCACCTCTTTAGCCTGCTGTCCACCTCTTTAGCCTGCTGTCCACCTCTTTAGCCTGCTGTCCACCTCTTTAGCCTGCTATCCACCTCTTTAGCCTGCTATCCACCTCTTTAGCCTGCTGTCCACCTCTTTAGCCTGCTATCCACCTCTTTAGCCTGCTGTCCACCTCTTTAGCCTGCTGTCCACCTCTTTAGCCTGCTGTCCACCTCTTTAGCCTGCTATCCACCTCTTTAGCCTGCTGTCCACCTCTTTAGCCTGCTATCCACCTCTTTAGCCTGCTGTCCACCTCTTTAGCCTGCTGTCCACCTCTTTAGCCTGCTGTCCACCTCTTTAGCCTGCTATCCACCTCTTTAGCCTGCTATCCACCTCTTTAGCCTGCTGTCCACCTCTTTACCCTGCTGTCATTGAGGTGTACTTTAAGTGATCCCTATGGTGTGTGGCTCTTTAGTGTGAAGTGGACTGTGTCTGTAAGTCATGTGTAAGTATTTGACTGTATTGGTATTATAGTGCAGTGTGTGAGTGTGTGAACATTATTGTGTGTGTGTGTGGTATGGTATAACAGAGCAGGGCAGGCTGTAGCCAAGCCCAGGGGTAAATATTTGAGTTGTGAATACTGCAGGCATGGGGAGGGGAGGAGTGGAGAGGGCCTGTCTGATGCTCTGATTTCGTGAGAAGTCGAGGATGACGTCAACTTTACCACCCGCCAGAGAGAGAGAGAGACTGGACAGAGGAAGGCCAAAGGAAGAGAAGGAGGGGAGGTGAGGGGAAGGTAGGGGAAGGGAAGGGAGAGGAAGGGAGGGGGAGGGAGGGAGTGTGTAAGGGCTTAAAGCAAATCCTAGCTGTGCTGAGGGATGGGCTGGTACTGTATGTGTGTATGTGTGTGTACTCTTGGCTGTAAGTGTGTGTGTTAATGCCAGGGACATCTGAGAGCCCTTCTCACCTCCAATATAGAACTGGGTGCTGTGACAACCACAAGTCTACATCAGTCACGTCGTCCCAGAGGGTGTATGTGTGTGTTCATGCGTGTGTGATAGGAGTGTAATAACAGCAGGTCTCCCCCAGCCCACCGTGCATGGTACTTCCCCTCTGACTTCCTGTGACACTCTGTTTGACACTACACCCAGCGGTGTCCCCATACACACATATTAGACACAGGAGTGTTGAGGAAGATATGGTATCATGTTGGTGCTTTGTTTCTGATGACAGCAATCCGTCATGGAAAGTGGCATTCTATGGGAGATTTCTAGTGGTTTAGACCCAGTTGGTTAACATTTTTAAATATGCATTTTTCCCCACTGGATTATTGGATTAAAATATTTATTCAAATTAAGCATTGTTTGGACTAGCTTTGTCTGGAGAATTCTCTCTCTCTCTCTCTCTCTCTCTCTCTCTCTCTCTCTCTCTCTCTCTCTCTCTCTCTCTCTCTCTCTCTCTCTCTCTCTATCTTTCTCTCTCTCTATATATATCTCTTTTCCTCTTCCTTCCTATTTCTCTCTCTCGTGCCATCTCTCCATCTCCCTCCCTCCCTTCTTCTTTGTGGGGAAGTCTTCCCAGCCCTCCATCTCCCCATGTCTCCCGGCGCCCACGCCACAGCTTTATTCTCCTCTCCGGAGAGCTCAGATTTATTGTGCCAATATTTATTTGTACATTTAATTTTGTCATAATGTATTTATTAACGGCAACGGAGAATTTTTCATGTTGCGTATTGAAAGGTAGTCAGAGGGGATGGACAGTCCTAGCAGTGAAGTGTCTAATAAAAAGTAGGTGGGGAGAGAGAGAGAGAGAGAGAGAGGAACCTCTCCTCTTCTATCTGGGCTTCCCTCTCTCCCTCTCTGCTCTCTCCAAGGCAGGCAGGCAGCGAGTGAAGTGGAGCGAGGCAGGCAGGAAGCAGGGAGGGAGGCTGTGCCAAGCTGGAGCTGAATTCCTGCCAAGAGTCTACTTGTTTGCTCGTCTGGCTGGAGCCAGAGGCTGACCTTATTAGCTGTGAGGGCAGCCGTCTTATTAAAACACATCTGGCGCTCAGGGAGCCCAAATAGTCCTCATATTGTCTTCCTGCTCACTCCTGACCTTGCGTTACCTAGCAGGAATGCTGACAAGGGCTTCACGCATCTGTTGAGAGTTTCTGCAGGCTTTTTTTCTCTGCCTCCACTCTACATCCCTCCCTCCGTCGCTATCTTCACTGGCGCCTGCACGGTAGCTCTGTGGGACCTGCCCCCCCCCCCCCCCCCCCCCCCTTTTCCTTTTACCTCCCTCCCTCCATCCCACCTTCCTTCCTTCACTCCCTCGTTCGTTCTCTCTCTCCAAAGCCCCCCTTCCCCCACTACACATGGTGAGGTTTTTCTTACAGCCAGGTTGGCGTGTTGATACAATTATTCCTGTGTGTATTTGTTTTATTAGTGGCTGTAACCTGGGTCTGTTTAAATAGCATTTTGCTGGATATTTTTAAGTGTGAAGAGTGCCGCTTCCCGCGGCTGCTGCCGACAGTTTATTGTGTGTTGGGGGGTTTATGTGGAGCTCAACAGTACTGACAATAACCAACTAACAGTACTGACAATAACCAACCAACAGTACTGACAATAACCAACAGTACTGACAATAACCAACCAACAGTACTGACAATAACCAACAGTACTGACAATAACCAACCAACAGTACTGACAATAACCAACCAACAGTACTGACAATAACCAACCAACAATACTGACAATAACCAGCCAATAGTACTGACAGTAACCAACCAATAGTACTGACAATAACCAACCAACAGTACTGACAATAACCAACCAACAGTACTGACAATAACCAAGCAACAGTACTGACAGTAACCAACCAACAGTACTGACAATAACCAACCAACAGTACTGACAGTAGCCAACTAACAATACTGACAATAACCAACCAACAGTACTGACAATAACCAACCAACAGTACTGACAATAACCAAGCAACAGTACTGACAGTAACCAACCAACAGTACTGAAAGTAACCAACCAATAGTACTGACAATAACCAACCAACAGTGCTGACAATAACCAACCAACAGTACTGACAATAACCAACCAACAGTACTGACAATAACCAAGCAACAGTACTGACAGTAACCAACCAACAGTACTGAAAGTAACCAACCAATAGTACTGACAATAACCAACCAACAGTGCTGACAATAACCAACCAACAGTACTGACAATAACCAACCAACAGTACTGACAATAACCAAGCAACAGTACTGACAATAACCAAGCAACAGTACTGACAATAACCAACCAACAGTACTGACAATAACTAACCAACAGTACTGACAATAACCAACCAACAGTACTGGCAATAACTAACCAACAGTACTGACAATAACCAACCAACAGTACTGACAATAACCAACAGTACTGACAATAACCAACCAACAATACTGATAGTTTGTATTTTCAGATGATTTGTGAGTTTCTGACTGGAATTCCCAATCACCTCTGTGGCCATGGTCATTACCCTCTGTACCCCCCAGGGTCCCTGGCTAACCCTGTGTTCAGACGGCTTACTTCTACATCCCAACATCAGTGTATCAGCATGTCCCCCAGAGTCCCATAGTCCCAGTAGTGGTTGTATGACAAGGTCTGCTACTGCTGGTTTAGACAGTGTCTCATAGTCCCAGTAGTGGTTGTATGACAAGGTCTGCTACTGCTGGTTTAGACAGTGTCCCATAGTCCCAGTAGTGGTTGTATGACAAGGTCTGCTACTGCTGGTTTAGACAGTGTCTCATAGTCCCAGTAGTGGTTGTATGACAAGGTCTGCTACTGCTGGTTTAGACAGTGTCTCATAGTCCCAGTAGTGGTTGTATGACAAGGTCTGCTACTGCTGGTTTAGACAGTGTCTCATAGTCCCAGTAGTGGTTGTATGACAAGGTCTGCTACTGCTGGTTTAGACAGTGTCTCATAGTCCCAGTAGTGGTTGTATGACAAGGTCTGCTACTGCTGGTTTAGACAGTGTCTCATAGTCCCAGTAGTGGTTGTATGACAAGGTCTGCTACTGCTGGTTTAGACAGTGTCTCATAGTCCCAGTAGTGGTTGTATGACAAGGTCTGCTACTGCTGGTTTAGACAGTGTCTCATAGTCCCAGTAGTGGTTGTATGACAAGGTCTGCTACTGCTGGTTTAGAC
>NC_052307.1:68788380-68804629 GCF_016432855.1 Salvelinus namaycush
GGAGGGGGCAGGCAGAGGGAAAGAAGGGGAAGAGTCGGGGGGAATGTGAAGGACTACACAGGGTGGTGACCAGGGAGGTAGACGGTGGAGGGGGGAGGCAGAGGGAAAGAAGGGGGGAATGTGAAGGACTACACAGGGTGGTGACCAGGGAGGTAGACGGTGGAGGGGGGAGGCAGAGGGAAAGAAGGGGGGAATGTGAAGGACTACACAGGGTGGTGACCAGGGATGTAGACGGTGGAGGGGGCAGGCAGAGGGAAAGAAGGGGAAGAGTCGGGGGGAATGTGAAGGACTACACAGGGTGGTGACCAGGGAGGTAGACGGTGGAGGGGGGAGGCAGAGGGAAAGAAGGGGAAGAGTCGGGGGGAATGTGAAGGACTACACAGGGTGGTGACCAGGGAGGTAGACGGTGGAGGGGGGAGGCAGAGGGAAAGAAGGGGAAGAGTCGGGGGGAATGTGAAGGACTACACAGGGTGGTGACCAGGGAGGTAGACGGTGGATTTGGGAGGCAGAGGGAAAGAAGGGGAAGAGTCGGGGGGAATGTGAAGGACTACACAGGGTGGTGACCAGGGAGGTAGACGGTGGAGGGGGCAGGCAGAGGGAAAGAAGAAGGAGGAAAATAGTGTAGGTGGTTGTCTTCCTTTCCCCATCAGTAGAATAAACAAGCTTAGTTTCCTGTCTCTGCTCTCTCACTTCCTGTTGTCCCTTTGAGTGTGAAAAAGACACCACCTCCCCAATCACCCTCTCCAATTCAATTCAATCCTCTCTCTCTCCCCCAACTCTCTGTCTCCCTCTCCCTCAATCCTCTCTCTCTCCCCCAACTCTCTGTCTCCCTCTCTCTATCCCTCTCTCTATCTCTATCACTCTCCCTTCCTCTCTCTCTTTCACTGTCTGTCACATACTCATACAGAAACAATTCCAAATGATCTGCTGAGCTTCAGCTTTAAGTATGTAATTCTGTGTAGTTTCTATACTCACTCTCTCTATATCTCTCTGTGTGTGTGTGTGTGTGTGTGTGTGTGTGTGTGTGTGTGTGTATGTGTGTGTGTGTGTGTGTGTTTGTGTGTGTGGGTGTGTGTGTGTGTGTGTGTGCGTGCGTGCGTGCGTGCGTGATCCTCAGCCTGGGAGCAGCTGTTCCGAGCACAGGCCACACATGGGTCTGATTAGCACTCTTTGACTCCCCCCCCCACCCTTTCAGCGGGGGCCGCGGCACACTGGCGGCACCAATGATTTTAATGCCTCGTCTGGGTCTGCCAGGAGCACACGCACGCACGCACGCACGCACGCACGCACGCACGCACGCACGCACGCACGCACGCACAGACAGACAGACAGACAGACAGACAGACAGACAGACAGACAGACAGACAGACAGACAGACAGACAGACAGACAGACAGACAGACAGACAGACAGACAGACAGACAGACAGACAGACAGACAGACAGACAGACAGACAGACAGACAGTGAATCTTGTCATGAGCAGGGTCTCTTTCCTTGATCTGCTATTTCCCTTTCCCTCCCCTCTGTCTGTGTGTGTTAACCTCTGACCCTCTCTTCCCCCAATCTTGCCCTCCCTCCCTCCCTCCCTCCCTCCCTCCCTCCCTCCCTCCCTCCCTCCCTCCCTCCCTCCCTCCCTCCCTCCCTCCCTACAGATGTTAAACCATAACAAGCTCAGACTCAGGTTGTCATATCTTTTACCACTGTTCAGTAATCCCTTCTATATGTAATCTCTCTCATTCCTTTTTCTCTTTCTCTCTCTTTCTCTCTTTGTCTGTCTGTTGGTGCTCTTTCTTTAATTCTCACTCTTCCTGCTGTCTCTCTGGTTCTGTCCCTTGTGGTCTCTCTATATCACATTTTCTCTCACTTTTTCTCATTCTCTTTCTCTCTCATTTTCTCTCTCTGTATGTTTCTTTCTCTCTGTTTAGTAAATAACTGTGTAGTGTGAAGTAAATGAGACGAGAAGGTAAGAACATGTATTATGTATGAATAACATGTTGACATGATATTTACATAGAAAACACCTCATAATTATATCATTGAATCAAGCGGTAGTGTTTTATCTGCTAGAAGGTAGTTAGCAACTGCGTTGGAGTCTTTGAAGTGAGAACCCTAAAGTACCTATTGTTACCACATAATTTCCCATTATGCAACGGGTGGGTCTAATCCTGAATGCTGATTGATTAAAACCACATTCCAGCCGATTAAAACCACATTCCAGCCACAAACCTCTGAGGTGCCTTATTGCTATTATAAACTGGTTACCAATGTAATTAGATCAGTAAAAATAAATATTTTGTTATACCTGTGGTATACGATCTGATATCCCACGGCTGTCAGCCAATCAGGGGGGAAGGTACAGGGGGTTAGGAAGAGAGGTAGGGGAGGTACAGGGGGTTAGGAAGAGAGGTAGGGGGGAGGTACAGGGGGTTAGGAAGAGAGGTAGGGGGAGGTACAGGGGGTTAGGAAGAGAGGTAGGGGGGAGGTACAGGGGGTTAGGAAGAGAGGTAGGGGAGGTACAGGGGGATAGGAAGAGAGGTAGGGGAGGTACAGGGGGTTAGGAAGAGAGGTAGGGGGAGGTACAGGGGGTTAGGAAGAGATGTAGGAGGGAGGTACGGGGGATAGGAAGAGAGGTAGGGGAGGTACAGGGGGTTAGGAAGAGAGGTAGGGGGGAGGTACAGGGGGTTGGGAAGAGAGGTAGGGGGGAGGTACAGAGGGTTAGGAAGAGAGGTAGGGGAGGTACAGGGGGTTAGGAAGAGAGGTAGGGGAGGTACAGGGGGTTAGAAAGAGAGGTAGGGGGAGGTACAGGGGGTTAGGAAGAGAGGTAGGGGAGGTACAGGGGGTTAGAAAGAGAGGTAGGGGGGAGGTACAGGGGGAGGTACAGGGGGATAGGAAGATAGGTAGGGGAGGTACAGGGGGTTAGGAAGAGAGGTAGGGGGAGGTACAGGGGTTAGGAAGAGAGGTAGGGGAGGTACAGGGGGTTAGGAAGAGAGGTAGGGGGAGGTACAGGGGGTTAGGAAGAGAGGTAGGGGAGGTACAGGGGGTTAGGAAGAGAGGTAGGGGAGGTACAGGGGGTTAGGAAGAGAGGTAGGGGGAGGTACAGGGGGTTAGGAAGAGAGGTAGGGAGGTACAGGGGGTTAGGAAGAGAGGTAGGGGGAGGTACAGGGGGTTAGGAAGAGAGGGAGGGGGGAGGTACAGGGGGAGATACAGGGGGATAGGAAGAGAGGTAGGGGAGGTACAGGGGGTTAGGAAGAGAGGTAGGGGAGGTACAGGGGGTTAGAAAGAGAGGTAGGGGGAGGTACAGGGGGTTAGGAAGAGAGGTAGGGGAGGTACAGGGGGTTAGAAAGAGAGGTAGGGGGGAGGTACAGGGGGAGGTACAGGGGGATAGGAAGAGAGGTAGGGGAGGTACAGGGGGTTAGGAAGAGAGGTAGGGGGCGGTACAGGGGGTTAGGAAGAGAGGTAGGGAGTTACAGGGGGTTAGGAAGAGAGGTAGGGGGAGGTACAGGGGGTTAGGAAGAGAGGTAGGGGAGGTACAGGGGGTTAGAAAGAGAGGTAGGGGGGAGGTACAGGGGGAGGTACAGGGGGATAGGAAGAGAGGTAGGGGAGGTACAGGGGGTTAGGAAGAGAGGTAGGGGGAGGTACAGGGGGTTAGGAAGAGAGGTAGGGGAGGTACAGGGGGTTAGGAAGAGAGGTAGGGGGAGGTACAGGGGGATAGGAAGAGAGGTAGGGGGGAGGGACAGGGGGTTAGGAACAGAGGTAGGGGAGGTACAGGGGGATAGGAAGAAAGGAAGGGGGGAGGTACAGGGGGTTAGGAAGAGAGGTAGGGGGGAGGTACAGGGGGAGGTACAGGGGGATAGGAAGAGAGGAAGGGGGGAGGTACAGGGGGTTAGGAAGAGAGGTAGGGGAGGTACAGGGGGATAGGAAGAGAGGTAGGAGGAGGTACAGGGGTGAGAGAGGGAAAGAGACAGAGGCAGAGATGAGAGAAGATTGTGAGAGGGTCTGTGAGTGAGTGAGTGAGTGAGTGAGTGAGTGAGTGAGTGAGTGAGTGAGTGAGTGAGTGAGTGAGTGAGTGAGTGAGAAAGTTAGAGAGAGAGAGAGAGAGAGACAGAGAGAGTGAATGTGAGCGCGAGAGAGAGAGGAGAAATGGGAGAAAAGGAGAGAGAAAAGGATGGTGAGAGGGAGAGAATGGAATGTTGAGTCAACAGCCACAACTATCCCCATGACTCATCTGGCTCCACTGCTACTTAACTGACAACTGAGAGGGAGGGGGTGTGTGGCCGTTTGGGACAGATTCTGGCTGCTCTGTCTGTGTGTGTGTGTGTGTGCGTGCATGTGTGTTCATTAGTCAACTTCCTCCCTGAAATGTGATTAATCTGTTTGGGTTTAATCAGTAATGTTGAACAAAAACATAATTTTTGTTCCAGACCAAGACTTAATACCAGCTCTATTATCTTCTTATTGCTTCATAGTAGGTAGTCTCTCTCTCTCTCTCTCTCTCTCTCTCTCTCTCTCTCTCTCTCTCTCTCTCTCTCTCTCTCTCTCTCTCTCTCTCTCTCTCTCTCTCTGTCTCTCTGTCTCTCTCTCTTTCTTTCTCTCTCTCTTTCTCTCTCTCTGTCTCTTTCTCTCTCTCTCTCTCTCTCTCGCTTTCGCTTTCTCTGTCTCTCCCTGTCTCTCTCTCTTTATCTGTCTCTCTCTGTCTCTGTCTCTCTCTCTCTCTGTCTCTCTCTCTCTCTCTCTCTGTTTCTGTCTCTCTCTCTCTCTCTGTCTCTCTCTCTCTCTGAGTACTTCCTGACAGGACATGGTGTGAGACAGACAGACATTAAGACAGACATGTAGGTGGGGTTGACCTCTATTAGTACATAACTCTATAGACATAAAAGCCCTGTCTGTCCCTCTTAACACGATTCCTGTCATTGTGGTGTCATAGAAACTTAACTAGCAGAATTACTGGTCAATGCATATGCTTGTGGCGTGTCATCCACAGAAGCAGCACACCAGATTTACATAGTTACATTGTTAGAGACATGTTCATGTTGTGTGTGTGTGTGTATTTGTGTTTTATGATTGTTCCGTCATCCTCCACTAGGTGGTGTCAGTACTCCACTTAGCTGACTTCTGTTGCTGCACAAACAGAGACAGCATTGAATCCTCCAAATATGCGATACTGGTGGCGCTATATAGGCGTGTCAGTTGGGGATAGATTGTGCGTGTGTATATGTGCGTGTGTATATGTGTGTGTGTGTTGTGGCGTGGCTCTGGCTGTGTTGTGGTAGACTGTCGGCTCCACACACCAGCCCGGTCTGTAATTACTCAACCCTGCGCTCACACACGCTGAAGAGTTTAAACAGAACTGTGTTCTTTCTTTCTCCCTCTCTTCCTCTCTCCTTTCCTCCCTTCCTCCTGTCCTCTCAGTAGAGTTACAGTAGAAGCCAGTTCCTCTATGGCAGTAGTTTTCCCATCCTTCCCAGTGTGGTCAGTTCTTTCAGACCCTGCGGACTGTCTCCCGGGGTCAGGAATGTGTTGGCTGTCCCGGCCAATCCCACACTTACCCTGTGGTCACACTCCGCTGGCGGCCATGTCACTACCCCCTGGACACACATGCATACACTCACACACTCACACACTCACACACACACTCTCTGTCACACCACTTGGAGTTTCCGAGCCCTCTCCCTCCCCACCACCACCACCTCGCTCCGTCGTTCTCCTACCCCTCTCTGGTTGGTGGCATTCTGCCACTGGGGGGCGCGGGGGGAAAGTTTTCCATGGGACAGAGAGCTCCAGAATCCCCCTCACTGAGCAGAGCACAGAGTGTATGAACTGTAGTGGACATGCCCTGTATCTGTTCTTCTGGCTCTGTACACACTCCCTGGCCAGACCTCCTGTGATGTGCTAGCAACACACACTCATGCACCCTTTCATGACTCCATCGATAACATCGAGGAGCTAACCACCTCCGTCACCGGCTTCATTAGGAAATGCATCAACGACTTTGTCCCCACGGTGAAGGTTCGCTGCTTCCCCAATCAAAAGCCCTGGATTCACGTCGAGGTTGGTGCTAAACTAGAGGTCAGGGCTACCACACACAGGGCTAGACAACCCTGATGCTACGGTCGAAGACAGGCAACCCTGATGCTACGGTCGAAGACAGGCAACCCTGATGCTACGGTCGAAGACAGGCAACTCTGATGCTACGGTCGAAGACAGGCAACCCTGATGCTACGGTCGAAGACAGGCAACTCTGATGCTACGGTCGAAGACAGGCAACCCTGATGCTACGGTCGAAGACAGGCAACTCTGATGCTACGGTCAAAGACAGGCAACCCTGATGCTACGGTCGAAGACAGGCAACCCTGATGCTACGGTCGAAGACAGGCAACTCTGATGCTACGGTCGAAGACAGGCAACCCTGATGCTACGGTCGAAGACAGGCAACCCTGATGCTACGGTCGAAGACAGGCAACCCTGATGCTATGGTCGAAGACAGGCAACCCTGATGCTACGGTCGAAGACAGGCAACCCTGATGCTACGGTCAAAGACAGGCAACCCTGATGCTACGGTCGAAGACAGGCAACCCTGATGCTACGGTCGAAGACAGGCAACCCTGATGCTACGGTCGAAGACAGGCAACCCTGATGCTACGGTTGAAGACAGGAAACCCTGATGCTACGGTCGAAGACAGGCAACCCTGATGCTACGGTCGAAGACAGGCAACCCTGATGCTACGGTTGAAGACAGGCAACCCCTGATGCTACGGTCGAAGACAGGCAACCCTGATGCTACGGTCGAAGACAGGCAACTCTGATGCTACGGTCGAAGACAGGCAACCCTGATGCTACGGTTGAAGACAGGAAACCCTGATGCTACGGTCGAAGACAGGCAACCCTGATGCTACGGTCGAAGACAGGAAACCCTGATGCTACGGTTGAAGACAGGAAACCCTGATGCTACGGTTGAAGACAGGAAACCCTGATGCTACGGTCGAAGACAGGAAACCCTGATGCTACGGTTGAAGACAGGAAGAAGTACAAGAAGGCCCGCTATGACCTCCACAGAGTCATCAAACGAGCAAAAGGACAATATAGGAATAAGGTGAAATCATATTCCACAGGCTCCGCCGCCCACCGCATGTGGTTACAGTCCATTACGGATTACAAAGGAAGACCCAACCGTGATCTGCCCAGCGATGCCTCTCTACCAGATGAACTTGACAACAACAACATGGAGCTGGGTGTGAGGGCCGCCACCGACCCAGAGGACTGGGTGTGAGGGCTGCCACCGACCCAGAGGACTGGGTGTGAGGGCCGCCACCGACCCAGAGGACTGGGTGTGAGGGCCGCCACCGACCCAGAGGACTGGGTGTGAGGGCCGCCACCGACCCAGAGGACTGGGTGTGAGGGCCGCCACCGACGCAGAGGACTGGGTGTGAGGGCCGCCACCGACCCAGAGGACTGGGTGTGAGGGCCGCCACCGACCCAGAGGACTGGGTGTGAGGGCCGCCACCGACCCAGAGGACTGGGTGTGAGGGCCGCCACCGACCCAGAGAACTGGGTGTGAGGGCCGCCACCGACCCAGAGGACTGGGTGTGAGGGCCGTCACCGACCCAGAGGACTGGCGAGGCACGACTCCAACACGACAGTGGTTGGCCTGACTACCGGTGACGATGAGTCAGCCTACAGGGAAGAGGTCTGTGATCTGGCAGTGTGGTGCTGGTGCAACAACCTCTCCCTCAACGCCAGAAAGACCAACGAGCTGATCGTGTACTACAGGGAATGGGGGGAGGGGGGGGGGGGGGGGGGGGCAGTGGAGCAGGTAAACAGCTTCAAGCTCATCTGTGGTTTCTAACTAAAGACTTAAAATGGTCCAAATACATACGTACAGTCGTGAAGAAGGCGCAACAGTGTCTCTTCCCCCTCAGGAAGTTGAAAAGGTTTGGCATGGGCCCTCAAATCCTGGACAGGTTCTACAGCTGTACCATTGAGAGCATATTGACTGGCTGCATTGCTGTTTGGTATGGCAATAGCACCGCCCTCGATCGCATGGCGCTACACAGGGTGGTGTGGACAGCCCAGTACATTACTGGGGCCGAGCTCCCTGCCATCCAGGACCTCTAGATCAGGCGGTGTGAAAAGAAGGCCCGGAAAATTGTCAAAGACCCCAACCACCCAAGTCATAGACTATTTTCTCTGCTGCCTCACAGCATGAGGTAACGGTGCATCAAGTCTGACTCCAACAGACTCTTAAACAGCTTCTATTGCCAAGCAATATGACTGATAAATAGCTAACAAAATAGCGAGACGGACCGAGTTTACCTTGTACCTCTTTATTGAACTTTTATTTCAGTATTTGCACTGTCTCTATGCACACTCACAGGGTCATACACACTCACACACACTGTCATTCCAACACACACACTGTCACTCCAACACACTAACACTCACTCCATCATCTGCTCACTCACAGATAATATGCACATACATTTATACTGACTCTACACACACACACACATGCACGTACACCCACTCACATACAAGCTGCTGCTACTCTGTTTATTTTATATCCTGATGCCTTGTCACCTTACCTCTATACATATCTACCTCCATCACTCCAGTAGCCCTGCACATTGTAAATATGGTATTGGAACTGATGTTTCCAATATGTCCTGTATATAGTATGCTTCCTTACTTACTTTATTATGTATTTCATATGTATTGTTCTTATTTCTCGTGTTTTTTCTAGTGATACATTGTTATTTGTTATTGCATTGTTGATTTTTGAGTTTGCAAGAAAGGCATTTCACTGTACTGGTGCATGTAACATTAACACACACACACTCACACACACACACTTACAACTTACACACGGTTGACAGGCCCTGTACACATTCCTAACATGTTTACAGTTTTTTACAATCACTTTGGCACTAATTTCGGGAACCTTGATGTCATTTTCCAAAACTCTAGACACACAACTCACAACCAATGATCAAAATGCAAATGTTTCAAAACTCTAGATGCTTTTTCCAATTGCTTGGATACAATACACATAAAGCTAAGATCATTTGTTCATTGAACTAAAATCAGCTGTTCAAAATGACACAACTTAACATCAAAGTACTACCATTTCAAAATGAAATTCACACATTACATCTGAGATGACTGCCTATTCATTTCATTACAATGATCTAACTATCAATTGATACAACCGCTCAAAATGATAAGTAACTGTTGCATTACTCTTAATGCATCGTTTTATGGAAACTGACAAACAATATTCAATGTTAAGATCATGAAAGTTTCAGGATAACGAGATCCATTGACACCAATTATCGTGGAACTTGGACTACATTATCTATGAATGTAATATTTCATCATCATTCTTTATCAGACACTGTTTCTATGGTCCCATGTACCACTTTCCCAGACTATGTTTTCAGATTTGACATTACTGTACACTCACTGGACACTTTATTAGGTACACCTATCTAGTACTGGGTAGGACCCCCTTTTACCTCCACAACAGCCTGAATTATTCACGGTGTTGTACGTTAAGAGATGTCCTTCTGCACATCACTGTTTTAAAAAGCTGTTATTTGAGCATTTGTCTTGCCTTTCTGTTAGCTTGAATAAGTCTGGACATTCTCATCTGACCTCTCTCATTAACACAGTGTTTTTGCCCGCAGAACTGCCGCTCACTGAATGTGTTTTGTTTATCGCACCATTCTCTGTAAACTCTAGAGACTGTAGTGTGTAAAAATCCCAGGAAGGCAGCTGTTTCTGAGATGCTGGAATCACCATGTGTGGCATCAACAATCATACCACGGTCAAAGTTGCTTAGATTAAGCATCTTGCCCGTTCTAATGTTAGGTCAAACAACATCTAAAGCTCTCTACTCTATATACTGTATATATTGAGTTGCAGGCAGCCACATGATTCGCTGTTCGAATGTAACCTTCCTTGATGGGCTAAATCAGGTCTGTAGAGCTGATGGCATGACCTATGTCATTGTGTGGGATAATGTCAGGTTCCACCATGCTCAAATGGTGCAAGCATGGTTTCAGGCCCATCCACAATTTACCACCCTGTACTTACCCCCGTACTCTCCTTTCTTAAAATCCGATTGAGGAATTTTTCTCCACATGGAGGTGGAAGGTATATGATAGGCGCCCTCACGAACAAGCCACCCTTCTCCAGGCCATGGATGACGTATGCAATGACATCACGGCAGACCAGTGTCAGGCCTGGATTCGCCATGCCAAAGATTCTTCCCAAGATGTTTGGCTAATGTAAACATCCATTGTGATGTGGATGAGAACAAGACAGGGTTGATGGAAATATAGAAGTACAGTCGTTTTTTTCTTTTTTTGTACCAAATTATTTTAGCTTTGATTCAAAGAAACCTATGAGTGATTTTATTGTATTTCATCAATACATTTCAGATTTTGTTCAATGATTCCACTGTGTCTGTAGTAGTCTCTTTACTAGTCCTTTTACAGTGATGTATTTACGTGTAGTACCATAATGAAACATGTATCACATATTTTGTTCTACAATATTTAATGATTGTACGAACAACTACACAGTGAAACTATCGGTATCTTGTGTGTGGGTGATCTAAATGAATGTTCCTATGGTATTTCATGATAAATTAGTTATTTGAACCAATGATTCTGCAAGTGCAAGGTTTCTTTAAAGACATGAATGCACAATGCAATGTTTTGAACATTGGACAGCCTGTGTTACAAGTGATGACCGTTTTGAGTTTTGTGTCTAGAGTTCTGAAAGATGACCACAAAGTTCTGAAATTAGTGCCAAAGGAATTGTAAAAAGCTGTAACTATACTGTTAACTGTTGTGTTAAGAACAGAGGTGTGTGTGTGTGTGTGTGTGTGTGTGTGTGTGTGTGTGTGTGTGTGTGTGTGTGTGTGTGTGTGTGTGTGTGTGTGTGTGTGTGTGTGTGTGTGTGTGTGTGTGTGTGTGTTTGGGTGTGTTTGCTGAACACACAGCTGTTGATTCACACAGCTGGCTCTTGCCCTCCTCTCTGACCACTGACCTCTGTTATGAGGCTGAACAGACACACACACACACACACACACACACACACACACACAGAGTCCATCTGTCCAGGCAGAGAGAGAGCTAAAGATAATCGCTTCATAATAACTACTTTGATCATGCCAGTTAGGAGTGTGACAGTGTTTGAGTGAAGTGCTGTGGAGCATACCTCTGTGTGTGTGTTCCTGTCTCTGTAGTGGTGCCAGCTTCCTTTAGAGGACTAGGGGCTAGCCTCACCCTGGGGGGCTCTGACAGGCCTGAGAGGTACACTATCTCCTGCTAACACAGGATGGGCTACTGGGCACACACACACACACACACACACACACACACACACACACACACACACACACACACACACACACACACACACACACACACACACACACACACACACACACACACACACACACACACACACACACACTATATCGCTCTGGGCGTGTAGTGGGGGGGCTAAGTGGACCTGCCCAGACACGCTTACACACACACACTCCCTCCCTCTCCCTGCGTGGCTAAACTAGATTAGTGTGTATAAAAGCCTATAATCCATCCAGCCTCCCAACCAGGCGGAGAGGAGCCTGTTCTCCAAATGAGGTTTTCTCTGCTCACTCTGTGTGATGCATGGTGTCAGGGGGAGGCCACTGTGTGTGTGTGTTCACGTGCGCGTGGGTACGTGTGCATGCGGGCGTAAGTGTTTGTGCATGTGTGGGTGGGTGTGCGTCAGTGTGTGTGCATACGTCCGTGCACGCGCGTGTGAGCAGCTCGGTGCGAAGGATCAGTTGACCTAATGAACTGTAGAGCAGGTCAGTATTGAGTAACAACATGAATTAGTCATCAATTGCCCAACATCAGTGGTACATTGTCTAATACACTGGTGCATGTGTGTGTGCACATTGCCTAACAGTAGATTCTTCAGCTGCACATTTGTCATGTTTGTGTGTATTGTCCTTAGCTTAGTGAGTATTGTCCAAATGTGTTTACTGTCCTATTCACAGAACTTCATCCCCTGTCATGTCAGTGTCCGTAGGGGATCCGTAGCCAACCAGAGTAATTGCTCTTTATTTATGCTGAGTGAAGGCTATGATTAACTAACATAACCCTAGACACACACACACACACACACACACACACACACACACACACACACACACACACACACACACACACACACACACACACACACACACACACACACACACACACACACAATGAGCTGAGATTGAGAGGGGAATAGAGTTGATCACTACTCTGGTTAAACACTGACTTACTGGAGTGATGGGGTTACATGGTGCTTAGTGGGCTCATTTATATTATGGTCATTGTTAGGTTGATAGGACAGAAGTGTCTATTGGTGCTTCATAAGGTAACAGAGACCGCAGCTGGCTGTGTGATTTACATTTACATTTACATTTTAGTCATTTAGCAGACGCTCTTATCCAGAGCGACTTACAGTAGAGTGCATACATTTTATTACATATTTTTTTTTTTTTACATTTCATTACATTTTACATACTGAGACAAGGATATCCCTACCGGCCAAACCCTCCCTAACCCGGACGACGCTATGCCAATTGTGCGTCGCCCCACGGACCTCCCGGTTGCGGCCGGCTGCGACAGAGCCTGGGCGCGAACCCAGCCCAGCCTGGGCGCGAACCCAGAGACTCTGGTGGCGCAGCTAGCACTGCGATGCAGTGCCCTAGACCACTGCGCCACCCGGGAGGCCACACGTGTGATGGCTGTCCCTCTCTCCCTTTCTCCCTCTCTTGACTTCTGTCTTTCTCCCTCTCTCCCTTTCTCCCTCTCTCCCTTTCTCCCTCTCTCCCTTTCTCCCTCTCTCGACCTCTGTCGTTCTCCCTCTCTCTCCCTCTCTATTTTTCTCTCTCATACAGTACTAATGAGCAGAGGACAGTGGGGCCATGTATTGTGTTGCTGTGGAACAGCATTTTAGCAGGGAAATTGAAGTGTGTGTGTTTGTGTCTATATACAGTACCAGTCAAAAGTTTGGACACACCTACTCATTCCAGGGTATTTCTTTATTTTTACTATTTTCTACATTGTAGAATAATAGTGAAGACATCAAAACTATGAAATAACACATATGGAATCATGTAGTAACCAAAAAAGTGTTAAACAAATCAAAATATATTTTATATTTGAGATTGTTCAAAGTAGCCACCCTTTGCCTTGATGACGGCGTTGCACACTCTTGGCATAAAAATAAAGAAAAACCCTTGAATGAGTAGGTGTGTCCAAACTTTTGACTGGTACTGTGTGTGTGTGTGTGTGTGTGTGTGTGTGTGTGTGTGTGTGTGTGTGTGTGTGTGTGTGTGTGTGTGTGTGTGTGTGTGTGTACCGTAGTCTACTAAACGTACACCCTTGAAGGCCCGTAGTACGTCATTGTTGTTATGTTTCTGTTGTTGTGGTGTACTCTGTGTGTGTCTCCAGCGGTGTGCTCAAGACTAGCGTAGAAACACATCCCTGCACTGTAACCAGAAACCACTGTAGAGAGAGTATCACAACAACAGTGTCCCCTCATTATGGTTCCCCCGGATCTCCTTACCTCCTGTGTGTGTGTAATTATGGTCCCCCCCCCCGATAGCATTACAGTCTGTGTGTAGGGGAGCAATAGGATCTGTGTGTGTAGTCTTGGGGAACAGAGGTGTGTGTAAAGACCTTTGTTTAGATGGTTCCGGATTGATTGTTTGGCACTGATGTGACAAGTCAGTCAGTAGAGACCTGATGATGATAAACCTGCTAGGGAGCTTCCAAGGACAGACACACCGAAACACACACACACACACACAAATACACAAAATGACCCTCAAAGAGACAAGTAATTTCATAACACCACGTACCAAGCCACCTCTCTTATATTCCCACCATTCTCTTCCTTTGAAGTCATGTTAACCTCTCTCCTCTTCCTCTCTCACTCCCTCCCTTTCTTTCTGTCCCCTATTAATCCATTATTCCATTATTCCATTACTCTTCCTCACCCTCTCTTTCCTCCCTCTCCTTCCCTCTCTCTGTGGCCCAGTAATGAGACAGTGACAGATTACTCTCCCACTACACACACACACACACACACACACACACACACACACACACACACACACACACACACACACACACACACACACACACACACACACACACACACACACACACACACACACACACACACACACACACACACACACACTAATTCACGGAAGGTGTAGTAGATGGTGAGATAGAAGGAGCTCTGCGAGGAGTGTGTAGCGGAGAGCACTGTCATCTTGTCCCTCTGACCATGTCTCCAACCCTACCTGTCACAGTGTGTCAGACCACCACAGGCACTCATCTTCTTTAATAAGGTACACACAGGGTGTGTGTGCGTGTGATAAAACAGGTTTTTGATGACCATCTTAAGTTATATGTCAGACACAAACTTTTATACGGCAGTGACCGCTGTACCTCTCTGACCTTTGTGTGTGTGTGTGTGTGTGTGTGTGTGTGTGTGTGTGTGTGTGTGTGTGTGTGTGTGTGTGTGTGTGTGTGTGTGCGTGCTCGCGTGTGTGCAGGTGTGTGTGGGCCCATGCTTCACATGTGTATGTTGTGTGTAAAAGCTCAGGTGACAGGGCTGTGATGCACAGCGGTGTTCCTTGCGTTGTAGAGAAGATTCCGTTTCTAATCCCGTGTTGGACATTTAGCACTGATGTTAAAGAGATCAGGGAGATAGACTGGTACCACTATCACCCACCACTGAACACAACCTGCTGGTCTGGTACCACTATCACCCATCACTGAACACAACCTGCTGGTCTGGTACCACTATCACCCACCACTGAACACAACCTGCTGGTCTGGTACCACTATCACCCATCACTAAACACAACTTGCTGGTCTGGTACCACTATCACCCATCACTAAACACAACCTGCTGGTCTGGTACCACTATCACCCATCACTGAACACAACCTGCTGGTCTGGTACACACTGTTTCCACCATGTTACACAACCTGCTGGTCTGGTACCACTATCACCCACCACTGAACACAACCTGCTGGTCTGGTACCACTATCACCCATCACTGAACACAACCTGCTGGTCTGGTACCACTATCACCCAACACTGAACACAACCTGCTGGTCTGGTACCACTATCACCCACCACTGAACACAACCTGCTGGTCTGGTACCACTATCACCCACCACTGAACACAACCTGCTGGTCTGGTACCACTATCACCCATCACTGAACACAACCTGCTGGTCTGGTACCACTATCACCCACCACTGAACACAACCTGCTGGTCTGGTACCACTATCCCCATCACTGAACACAACCTGCTGGTCTGGTACCACTATCACCCATCACTGAACACAACCTGCTGGTCTGGTACCACTATCACCCATCACTGAACACAACCTGCTGGTCTGGTACCACTATCACCCACCACTGAACACAACCTGCTGGTCTGGTACCACTATCACCCACACTGAACACAACCTGCGGACGGTACACTATCACCCACCACTGAAACACACCTGCTGGTCTGGTACCACCTCATCACCCATCACTGAACACAACCTGCTGGGCTGTACCACTATCACCCATCACTGAACACAACCTGCTGGACTGGTACCACTATCACCCATCACTGAACACAACCTGCTGGTCTGGTACCACTATCACCCACCACTGAACACAACCTGCTGGTCTGGTACCACTATCACCCATCACTGAACACAACCTACTGGTCTGGTACCACTATCACCCATCACTAAACACAACCTGCTGGTCTGGTACCACTATCACCCACCACTGAACACAACCTGCTGGTCTGGTACCACTATCACCCATCACTGAACACAACCTGCGGTCTGGTACCACTATCACCACACTAACACAACCTGCTGGTCTGGTACCACTATCACCCATCACTAAACACAACCTGCTGGTCTGGTACCACTATCACCCATCACTGAACACAACCTGCTGGTCTGGTACCACTATCACCCACCACTGAACACAACCTGCTGGTCTGGTACCACTATCACCCATCACTGAACACAACCTGCTGGTCTGGTACCACTATCACCCATCACTGAACACAACCTGCTGGTCTGGTACCACTATCACCCATCACTGAACACAACCTGCTGGTCTGGTACCACTATCACCATCACTGAACACAACCTACTGGTCTGGTACCC
>NC_052307.1:68804729-68809729 GCF_016432855.1 Salvelinus namaycush
ATTGTCTGTGCATATGTGGTGTGTCTGTGTGTGTGTCTGATCTGTGTGGTGTGTGTGTGTGTGTTGGTGTATCGGGGTTATGGCTGTGTGTGTGTCTGTATGTGTGTCTGTGTATATCTGTGTGTGTGTCTGTGTGTGTATCTGTGTATCTGTGTGTGTGTCTGTCTGTCTGTATCTGGGTGTGTCTGTGTGTGTGGCTGTGTGTGTATCTGTGTGGTTATCTGTGTGTGTGTATCTGTGTGTTTGCCTGTGTGTGTATCTGTGGTTCTGTGTGTGTGTGTGTATCTGTGGTATCTGTGTTTTTGTATCTGGGGTCTGTGGTGTCGTAGCTGGGTGGGTGTGTGTGTGTGTGTGTGTGTGGTGTGTGTGTGGTGTGTGTGTGTGTGGTGTGTGTGTGTGTGTGTGTGTACGTATCTGTGTGTGTATCGGTGTGTGTGTATCTGTGTGTATCTGTGTGTGTATGTATATGTGTATCTGTGTGTGTATATGTGCGTATCAGTGTGTGTGTGTACCTGTGTGTGTGTGTGTGTGTGTGTGTGTGTGTGTGTGTGTGTGTGTGTGTGTGTGTGTGTGTGTGTGTGTGTGTGTATCTGTGTGTGTGTATCTGTGTGTATCTGTTTGTGTGTCTGTCTGTGTATCTGTGTGTGTGTATCTGTCTGTCTGTATCTGTGTGCATATCTGGGTATGTCTGTGTGTGTATCTGTATGTGTGTCTGTGTATATCTGTGTGTGTGTCTGTCTGTGTATCTGTGTGTGTGTGTCTGTCTGTCTGTCTGTATCTGTGTGTGTATCTGGGTGTGTCTGTGTGTGTGTGTGTGTCTGTGTGTATCTGTGTTTCTGTATATGTGTGTCTGTGTGTGTGTATCTGTGTGTGTGTGTGTGTGTGTGTGTGTGTGTGTGTGTGTGTGTGTGTGTGTGTGTACACGTATCTGTGTGTGTATCGGTGTGTGTGTGTATCTGTGTGTGTATCTTTGTTTGTGTATCTGTGTGTGTCTGTGTGTGTATATGTGTATCTGTGTGTGTATATTTGCGTATCAGTGTGTGTGTGTGTATCTGTGTGTGTGTGTGTGTGTGTGTATCTGTGTGTGTGTACCTGTGTGTGTGGTGTGTGTGTGTGTGTGTGTGTTGTGTGTGTGTGTGTGTGTGTGTGTGTGTGTGTGTGTGTGTGTGTGTGTGTGGGTGTGTGTTCTGTGTGTATCTGTTTGTGTGTATGTATCTGTATCTGTGTGTATCTCCCTTTTTTTTTTTCCTTTTTTCTTTTTTTTTTTTTTTTTTTTTTTGTGTGGTATCTGTGTGTGTATGTGTGTGTGATCTGTGTGGTGTGTGTATCTGTGTGTGTGTATGTGTGGCGTATCTGTGTGTGGTGTATCTGTGTGTGTCTCTGTGTGTGTGTGTGTTGTGTGCGTATCGGTGGGGATCTGTGTGTCTTGTGTCTCTGTGTGTGTGTGTGTGTGTGTATCTGTGTGTGTGTGTGTATCTGTGTGTGTATGTGTGTGTGTATCTGTGTGTATCTGTGTGTGTGTATCTGTGTGTGCGTATCTGTGTGTGTGTATCTGTGTGTCTCTGTGTGTGTGTGTGTGTGTATCTGTGTGTGTGTATCTGTGTGTCTCTGTGTGTGTGTGTGTGTATCTGTGTGTGGGGGTGTCATATGTGTGTGTCATGTGGTGTGTAGTCTGTTGTGTGTGTATCTGGTGTGGGGCTATCTGTGTGTGTGTATCTGTGCTGACTCTGTGTGTGTGTGTAGTGTGTATTATGTGGGTGTGTGTAAGTGAAAAATACACTCTACGTGTATAGCATGATGTCAGTGTTCTCTCTCTCTCCCCTATCCCCTCCTCTCTCCCTCTTCTACTTAACACTCTCAAACCCCCCCCCCACCACCTCTCTCCTTTCTTCCCTCCCGCAATGTGTGTGTAGCGGTATTTTGTCTCGCGTGAGGCGCTATAACATGGTGCGGAAGGCGAGGCTGTGTGATCCCTGACCTCCCATAGCCGCTCCAGTCCTCTAAGCCCTCACATCGAATCACACAGCCACCACCACGCATTGATGCTGGCCAACAAGCACACACTTTACACACCTACCAGCTACTTTCTCCTCCCTTTCTCACTGTAGTAGGGTTGTGTTACTGCCTGGTAATAACAGCCCTCACCTGATCGACCCGAGCACACATATGCAAAACCCACGCTCAGCACACACACGCGCACAAAGAAGCAAATAACACCCACACACCATCACAGGGCCGTAGCAGGACAAACACACACCATCACAGGGCCGTAGCAGGACAAACACACACCATCACAGGGCCGTAGCATGACAAACACACACCATCACAGGGCCGCACGCACGCACAAACACCACACCCATCACAGGGCGTATGTATGAAAACACACACACACATCACAGCGCGCGTGAGCAGGACAAACACACACCATTACAGGGACGTAGCAGGACAAACTATATTACACACTTTGTATACACACAGCACCTCATTTTCAAATCCATTCCACACACGCTCCACCTTCCGGTGCGACACAATTAAGACTGTACATACTTAGAGCCACTTGTTGGCATCGCTAATCTATAGGTTAGCTGTCAGCACAACTCGAGAGAATAAGCACACACGTCAGCAGACAAAACCCTGTCACTAACACACACACACACACACACACACACACACACACACACACACACACACACACACACACACACACACACACAACACACACACACACACACACACACACACACACACACACACACACACCACACACGCGTTCCTAGCCACACTCACTAGTTATTGGCCTCCTCCCTCTCTTGCAGCTCACGCCGTTGTTTTGATGGGACACAGTAGCGTGTGCCAGGCCTTATAGACAATATTTCAGAGCTAAATTAGCCCAAAATGTCCACCAGCGCGATAGCAGAGATGGATGCAGGCGAAGATAAAGTCTCCTCCAACATTACACAGGCAGACAGGACACTAGTGCTACTTTACTGTCTGCATGAATACGAGCCGTGCATAAGCGAAGACTGGTGTGGCCCCCTACCAGGTTCCCAGGGATAGCTCCTGATATAATACGTTGTATCCTATAGTGCGTATATCCTAAGGGGAGCCACAGAGTCCTCGACGTAACTTAACCCAAGGAGGAGCTGGTGAGTGAGATGTAGATTCAGGGAGGCGGGGGGTAGAGGAAAACGGGAGTCTTTTGATATCCAGAAGAGGGCAGACAAAGAGAAAGAAGGGGAGGAGAGAGAGGTAGGGAAAAAGAGATAGAGGATGGAGGCTAAAGATAGAGAGGATGGAGGCTAAAGATAGAGAGGATGGAGGCTAAAGATAGAGAGGATGGAGGCTAAAGATAGAGGCCACAAGGAGCATTAGTGAGGTCGGGCACTGATTTTGGGCGATAGGCCTGGCTCACAGTCGGCATTTCCAAATTCATCCCAAAGGGTTTGATGGGTTGAGTAGGGCTTCTGTGCAGGCCAGTCAAGGTCTTCCACACCAATCTTGACAAACCATTTCTGTATGGACCTCACTAATGCTCTTGTGGCCTATATCTTTAGCCTCCTCCCATATCCTCCTCTCTATCTTTAGCCTCCATCCTCTCTATCTTTAGCCTCCATCCTCTCTCTATCTTTAGCCTCCATCCTCTATCTCTTTTTCCCTACCTCTCTCTCCTCCCCTTCTTTCTCTTTGTGTCTGCCCTCTTCCTTATTCCTCCCAGTTTCTCTACCCCCCGCCTCCCTTAATCCCTACATCTCCCCTCACCTATCTCCTCCCTCCATCAGTCAGACAGTAAAGTAGGCATAGTGTCCTGTCTGCCTGTGTAATGATGGGAGGAGACGTTAGCTTCGCCTGGACTCCATCTCTGCTATCGGATGCGACGGTGGAGAAACATTTGGGGCTAATTAGCTGCTGAAATATTGTCTATAAAGGCCTGGCACACTGCTAACTGTTCCCATCAAAACAGACCGAGCGGAGAGAAGAGGAGGGGAGGGGAGGGCAGAATAACATAGGAGAGGAGTGGCTAGGAGGAAGCGTGTGTGTGTGTGTGTGTGTGTGTGTGTGTGTGTGTGTGTGTGTGTGTGTGTGTGTGTGTGTGTGTGTGTGTGTGTGTGTGTGTGTGTGTGTGTGTGTGTGTGTGTGTGTGTTGTGTAGTGAGTGACAAGGGTTTTGCTCTGCTGAAGAGTAGCTATTCTTCTGAGTATGTGCGACAGTAACGATTAGCGATGCCCACCGCTGGCTAAATAGGTAGGTAACATTTCTAGTTGTGTCGCACCGGAAAGGTGAGAGGTGGAATGGATTGAAAAATGAGGGAGGATATCAAAGTGTGTGTTGTCATCGCTACGGGCCCTTAATGGTGTGGTTGTCCTGGCTACGGCCCCCTGTGTGGTGTGTGTCTTGTCAGCTACGGCCTGTGATGTGTGGTGTTTGTCCTGCTACGGCCACTGTGGATGGTGTGTGTTTGTCATGCCTACGGGCCCTGTGCATGGTGTGTGTTTGTTGCTACGGCCCTGTGATGGTTGTGTGTTGTCTGCACGGCCCTGTGATGGGATGTGTGGTTGTTATTTGCTTCTTTGTGCAGCGTAGTTTTTTGTGTGCTGAGCGTGGGGTTTTGATATGTCTGTGCTCGGGATCGATCAGGTGATGGCTGTATTACCAGAAAACACACACTACTAGCAGTGAGGAGGGAGGGAGAGAGCTGTACGTAAGTACGTGTGCTTGGTTTCGCCAGGATCAATGATGTGTGGCTGTGTGACGATGTGAGGGCGTTAGAGGACTGGAGCGGGCTAATGGGGCAGGTCAGGGATCAGGCACCAGCCTCGGCCTCATACACCCTGTTAAAGGCCTCACCACACTCCCTGACACACACACTGAGAGAGGGGGGGGGGGGGGGGGTGAGAGTGGGAAGGAGAAGAGGGAGAGAGAGGGGGAGAGAGGGAGAGAGAGAGAACACTGACATGCATGCTATACACGTATAGTGTATTTTTCATACACACACACACAGA
>NC_052307.1:68814729-68849729 GCF_016432855.1 Salvelinus namaycush
ACCTCCCCCCTCTTCTTCCCTCACTCCCTTCTCTCCCTCTTCCTCCTCTCCTCTCCCCCCCTACCCCTCTTCCTCCCTCTCCCCCTCACCCCTCTCCTCCCTCATCCTCTAACCCTCTTCCTACTCTTCCCCCTTCTAATCCCTCTCTCCTCTCCCCGCCTCTCCCCCGCCCCTCCCTTCTACCCCCCTAACTATCCCTTCCCCCCTCCCCCCCCCCTCCTCTCCCCCCCTCCCTCTCTCTCCCCCTCCCCCTCTCCCCCTAACTTATCTACCTCCCCCCTCCTCCCTCCTCCCCTACCTAACCCTCCCTCCTAACCTGCCCCTTCTCTCCTTCTATCTCTTTCCCTCCTTCCCCTCCCCCCTACCTCTCCCCCCCTCCCCCCCTCTCTCTCTCTCCTCCTCTTCCTCCCTCCTCCCCCTCTCTTCCTCCCATACCCCATCCTCTCTCCTTCCTCCCTCTCCCTATCTTCCCCCCTCCCTCTCATCGTCTCCTCCCTCTCCTCTCACGCTCCCCCCTCTCCCCTCTCCCTCTCATCCACCCTCCCCCTCTCCTCCTCTTCCTCTTCCACCTCTCCTAACTCCCTCCTTCTCTTCCTCCTCCTCTCTCTCCTCCTCCCCCCCCTTCTCCACTCTCCCCCCCTTACCCCCCTCATCTCCTCTCTTCTCCTCTCCCTCCCTACCCCCTACACTCTCCCCTCTCCCTCTCCTCCCTCCTCCTCCCTACCTCTCTCCTTCCTCTCCTCCCCCCCCCCCCCCCTCCCCCCTCTCCCCTCTTGCCCTAACTCCCCTCTCCTCTCTCCTTTCCTCCCCTACCTCCCCTCTCATTCCTCTTAACCCACTCCTCCTCTCTCTCTACCCCCCTCCCTTCCCCTCCTCTCTACTCTCCTACCTCTATCCTTTCCTCTCTCTCCCTCATCTAATCCTCCCTTCTCCCCTCCTCTTCTCCTACTTCTTTCCCTCCCCCTTTTCCCTCATCCTCTCCCTTCGCCCTCCTCCCCTCACTCCCCCCTCTCCTCCTACCTCCTTACT
Source organism: Salvelinus namaycush (assembly GCF_016432855.1). Lineage (NCBI taxonomy): Eukaryota > Metazoa > Chordata > Actinopteri > Salmoniformes > Salmonidae > Salvelinus > Salvelinus namaycush. The sequence goes on from NC_052307.1 coordinate 68,815,759, forward strand.
CTCTCCCCCCTCTCCTCCCTCTTACTCCTAACCCTCCCTCCCTCCCTACTCCTCTCTCCCTCCCTCTCTCTCTTCCCTACCATCTCCTCTCTCCTTCCCCTCCCTTCTATCCCCTCCTCCTTCCTCTCTCCTCTCCTTCCAACTCTCCCACTCCCCCTCCCCCCTCCCCCCCTATCCCCCTCCCCCTCCTTCTCCCCCCTTCCCTCCTACCTCCCTCTCCCTCCTCTATCCTCTTCTCAACTCTCTCTTCCCTCCTCCCTACCTTCCTCCCCCTCCTCCTCCTTTCTCTCTCTTTTTTTCTTCCCCTCCCCTCCTCCTCCCCCTCCCCTTCCTCCCCCCCCTACTCCCCTCTCTCCCCCCTCTCTCCCTCTTTTTTCCTCCTCCTTCTCCCCCCTCTCCTCCCTATCCTCTCCTCCCTCCCCATCTCCTCCTAACCTACCCCCCCCCTCTCTCCTCCCTCTCCCCTCTCCCTTTCCTTCTCCTCTCCCTCCTTCCTTCTTCCCCTCTCTCTAAACCCCCTCACTCCCTCTCTCCCTCCTTTCTTCCCTTCTCTCCTCCCCCTCTCCCCTTTCCTTCCTCCTCCCCCCCCCTCCTCCTCCTTCTTCCTCCATTTCTTCTCCCTCCTTCCCTTAACCATCCCCCCCCCCCCTCTCTCTCCCCCTACTTACCCCCCTCTCCTCCCTCTCCCTAACCTTTCCTTCCCTCTCCTCTCTCTCCGCTTCTCCTTCTCTCTCTCCACTTCCTCACCTCTCCCATCTCCTCTCACCCCCCCCCCTCTCTTCTCCTCTTCTACCTCTCCCACCTCCCCCCTCTTTCCCCTCCTCCCCTCTCTCCCCCTCTCCCTCCTCCTTCCCTCTCCCCTCCCTTCTCCCTCCCCCCCTCTCTCCCTCTCCTCCTCCTAACATCCCCCTCCTCCCTCTCTCTCCTCCTCTCTCTCCTCTCCCCCCTACCCCTCCTCCCCCCCTCTCCTCCCCTCCTAAACCTCCTCTCTCCTACTCTCTCTCCCTAACTCCCCTCCCCTCCCCCTTCTCCCTCTCTCCCTCCTACCTCTCCTCCTCTCCCCCCCCTTCCCCCCCTCCTTCTCTACCTCCTCTCTTTCACCTCTCTCACTCCTCCCCCTCTCTCCTTCCCCCTCTTCTTCCCCTCCCACTCCCTCCCTCCCTCTTCCTCCCCCTCCCCTCACCCCCTCCCTCCCTTCTTCCCTCTACTCTCCTCCTCCCTCCCTCTCCTCCCTCCTCTCTTCCCCTCCTTCTCCCCCCCCTCCCCCTCCCTACCCCCCCTCTCTCTCTTCTTGGCTCCTCTCTCATCCCCTCTCCTCCCCCTTCCTCTCCCTCCCTCTCCCCCTACCCCTCCTCCTCCCTCTCTCTCCCTCCTCTCCTCTCCTCTCCTCCCCCCCCCTTTCCCCCTCTCCCTCTCCCCCCTTTTCTACTCTCTTCTCCCCCTCTTCCCCCTCCTCCCCTCCCTCCTACTCTCCCTCTTCTCCTTCTCCTCCCTCCTCTCTCTCCCACCTTCTCCTCATCCTCCCCTCTCTCTAACCCCCCCTCACCCCCCTTCTCTTCCCCTAACCTCCTTTCCCTCTACTCTTCTCTCCCCCTCTCTCCCCTCCCTCCCCTCCTCTCCCCTACCCCCCTCCCCCTTCTCTCTCCTTCTCCCTCTCCCTCTCTCCTCTCCTACTCCCCTACCCCCCTCTCCCCCTCTCCCTCCCCTCTAAATCCCCACTTCCCCCCTACTCCCTCTTTCCCTTCCCCTTCCTCCCTCCTCCCCTCCCCCCCTCCTTACTCCTCCCCCCCCTCCCCCCCTCCCCCCCTCTCCCCCCTCCCTCCTCCTCTTCCCCTCTCTCCCCCTCTCCCTCCCCTCCTCTCCCTCCCCCCCCCCCCTCCTCCTTTCCCCTCTCCCTCCTCCTCCTCCTTCCATCTCTAATCCTACCTTTCTCCCTTCCCCTTCCCCCTACTCCCTCCCCTCCTTCCTTCCCTCCTCCTTACTACTTCCCACCTCTCTCCCCCTCTCTCTCTCCTCTCTCTCCTCTCCCTTCCCCTCCCTACCCCCTCTTCCCCTCCTCTTCTCCTCCTCTCCCTCTTCTACCCCCCCCTCTCTCTACTCTCCCCCTCCCTCCTTTTTTCTCACTCCCTCTCTCCCCCTCTCCTCTCTTCCCTCCTCTTCCCCCTCCCCTCCTCCTCCTCTCCTCCTTCTTCCCCCTCCTCCCCTTCTCCCCTTCCCCCCCCCTTCCCTCTTTCACCCACTCTTTCTCTCTCCCCCCTCCTCTTCTTCCCACACCCTCCCTCTGCCTCTCCCCGCTCTTCCCCCTCCCCTCCTCTCCTCTCCCTCTCTCTCCCCCCCTCTCCTCCTCCCCTCTCTCCTTCCCCCTCTCTCCATTCCTTCTCCCCTCTCTCACCCTCTCCTTCCCCCCTCCCCTCCTCCCTCCCTCCTCCCCCTCCTCCCTCACCCCTCTCCTCCTCCTCCCCCTACTAACCCCTCCTCCCTCTCTACTTACCCTCCCCTCCTCCCTGCTTTCCCTCCCCCCCTCCCTCTCTTCCTCTCTCCTCTCCCTCTCCTCTCCCCCTCCTCCCCTCTCCTTCCCTTCTCCCCCTCCCTTCCCTCTTTCTCTCTCCCCTCTTTCTTCTCTCCTCCCCCCTACCTCCCACTCCCCCTCCTACTCCTCTACTCCCCCTACCCTAAAACTCTCCCCCCTCCCCCCCTCCCCTCTCTCACCTCCCCTCTCTCTCCCTAATTCTCTCTCCCACTCCTTCACCTTCTTTACCTCCTCCCCCCTTCCTTCCCTACCCTCTCCCCCCCCCCCCCTCCCTCTTCCCCCCCCTCTCCCTCCTTCCTCCTCCCCCTTTCCCCTACCCCTCCCTTCTCCCCCTCCTTCCTCTCTTCCCTCTTCCCCTCCCCCCTCCTTACTCTCTCTCCTCCTTCGCGTCCCTCCCCTCCTCTCCCCTTCCCCCTTCCCTCTCTAACTACCTCCCACCCTTCCCTTTTCTCCCTATCCCTCTCCTCCCTTTCCCTCCCTCCCTCCCTTTCTCTCTCCTCTCTTCCCCCTTCCTCTCCTCTACCCTCTCCTCTCTCTTCCTTACCCTTCCCCTCCCCCTCCCTTCCCGTCTCTCTTTCCCCTCCTCTCCCCTTCCCCTTCTCCTCCCCTATCCTCCTCCTCTCCCAATCCTCCCTTACCTCCTCCCCCTCTCCTCTCCCTCTCTCTCCCTCTCCTCCCCTACCCCTCCCCCTCCTCTTAACATTCCCATCCCCCCACCCTACTACCCTCCTTCCTCTCTCTTCTCTCTCCCCTCTACCTCTCCCTCCCCTACTACCCTCTCCTCCCTCCATCCCTCCTCTCCCCTACCTCTCCCTCCCCCTCCCCACTTCTCCCTCCTTCCCTCCTCCGCCATCTCCCCACTCCTCTTCTTCCTCTCTCCTCCTTCCTTCCCTCCTCCTCTCCCTCCTACCTCCCTATCTCCTTCCCTCTCCTCTTCTCCCTCTCCCTTCCCTCTCTCCTTCTCTACTCCTCCCTCCCCCTCCCCCTACCCCTCCCTAATCCTAATCTCCCCCTCCTCCCTACCCTCTCCCCCTTCTTCCTCTCTCTCCTCCTCTTTACTCTCCTTTCTCTACCTCCTCTCCCTCTCCCCATCTCTCCCTCCCCCCCTCCCCAACATCCCCCCCCCCTCTTCCCTTCCTCTCTCCCCCCCTCTTCTCCCCTACCCCCTAATCTTTCCTCTCTCTTCCTCCTTTCTCCCCTCCCTCCCCCCCTCTTCCCCCTCCCTCCCCTCTCCCCCCTAACCTCTAACCTTTCCCCCTCTCCTCCCTCTACCCTCCCCTCCCCCTCCCCCCCTCTCCTCCTCTCCCCCTTCCTCCCCTCCCTCCTTCTCTCTCATCCTCCCGCTCTCCTCTACTCTTTTCTCTCTCCTTCCTCTACTCTTCCCCTCTCTCTCTACCCCCTCCCCTCTCCCTCCCCCCCTCCCCCCCCTCCCCCTTCCCCCTTTCTCTCCCCTCCTCTCCTTACTTCTCCCTCCTCCCCCTCCCCTCCCTCCCCTACCTCCGTCCCCTCTCCTCTCTCCCTCTCCCTCCTCCTCCCCCCTCCCCTCCCCCCCCCCTCTCTCTTTCTCTTACCCTTCTCTCCTCTCCCCCTCTACCCACCCACCCTCCTCTCCCTCCCTTCATCTCTACTAATCCTCCTCTCTCTCCTCCTTCCTCCTCCCCTACTCTCCCCTCTCCCTCTCTCCCCCTCTATCCCTCCCCCCTCCCTCCTCCTCCCCCTCCCCCTCCCCCTCTCCCCTCTCTAACCTTCTAACCCCCCCTCTACCCCTCATCTCCCCTCCCTCTTCTCCCTCCTCTCTCTACTTACCCCCTCCCCTCCTCCTCCTCTCCTCTCCTCCTCCCACTCCCTCTTTCTCTCTCTCCCTCTCCTCCCCCTTCTCTTCCCTCTCTCTTCCTCCTCTCTCCCTCCCTCTTCCTCTTCCTCTACTCCTTCTCACTCTCTCGTCTTCTCTCACTTTCTCTACAATCTCACTACTCTCTCCACTCTCCCCTCCTCCTCCCATCCCCTCTTCCCTCTTCCCCGTGCTCTTCCTCCGTGTCCCCCTACTCGCCTCGCTCCCACAGTCACCTCTCACCCTCTCCCCTCCCCCCTTCCTCTCTCCATCTAACTCTTCCTCTCTTCTCACCTCTCCTTCCCCATCCTCCCCCCTCTCTTCTATCTCGTCCCAACTTAACTCTACCTTCCTCTCACCCCTCCTTCTACTCCCCCCTCCCCCATCTCCCCCTCCATCTCCCGCCCCTCATCCCTCCCCTCTCCCCCTCCTACCTCCAGCCCTCCCTCCCCCCCTCGTCCCTTCCGTCCCCCCTTCCTTCTCCTCCTCTCATCTTCCCGCTCTCTTCTCTCTCATCTAATACCCCTCCTCTACTTCTTCCCCCCCTCCTCACCCCCCCCCACCTTCTCCCCCCCGCTCCTCTCCCCTCTCGCCTCGTCCCGCCCTCCCTTCCCCGCACTCCTCGCTTTCTCTTTTCACCCTCCCCCCCCCTACCTCTCCTCTCCTCTACTCCTCCCTCTCCTCCCCCTCTATCCCCTCTCCCCTCCCCTTATCGCATACTCTCTCTTCTCCTTCCTCCTCTTCTCCTCCCTCTCCCTCCCCTTCCCCCTCCATAACTCCCCTCATCCCCCCCCCCCCCTCCTCCTCCCCTCCCCTCCCCAGCTCGCCACCTCCTCTCCCCTCCTCCCCCCCCTCCTCTCTCCGCCTCTACTACCCCTCTCCTCTCCTACCTCTACCCCTCTCTCCCTCTTCTCCCTCCTCTCCCACGCCTCCTCCCCCCCCCTACCTACTCCCCCCCCCCTCACCCCCCCTTCCATCTACCCTTCCTCCTCTTTCGCCCTCCCCCTTCCTCTCCCCTCCCCCTTCTGACCTCCTTTCCACCCCCTCGTCCCCCTCTCCATCCTCCGCTCTCCACCTACCCGCCCTTCCCGCCCCCCCCCCCCTTCTCTCCCTGCTCTCTCTCCCTAAAATCCTCATCCCCTCTTCCCTCCCTCCTCCCTCCTTCCTCCCACCTCTCCTCCCTCTACCTCTACTCCTACTCACTCCTCTCTTCCTCCCCCCCTACCCACCTTCTCCTTCTCCTCTCCTCCTCTCCTACCTTCCTCGCCCTCTCTCCCTCCTGCGCCCCTCTACCTCACTCCCTCCTCCCTCAGCCCTCTCTCGCATCCCTCCTGCCCCCTCTCCTCTCCTACCCTTCCCTTCCTCCGCCGCCCTCTATTCCTCTCTCCCTCCCTACCTCCCTCTTCCCCCCCCCCTCATCTCTACTCCTCAACTCACAATCTTCCTTCCCTCCCCTCTTCCCCCCTCCCCTGCTACTCTCCACTCCTCTAACCCATCCTTCCCCTCTACCACTCTCTTCCCTCTCCCCTCCTCCCTTGCCGCTTACCTTCTTGCCTTCTCCTCCTTTCTCCTACCCCGTCTCTCCTCTAACCTACCCTTCCTTCTACCGACTCTCCTCTTCCCTTCCCTCTCCCACCCTGAACCACCCACCCTCTTCCTTCTCCCTTCTCACCACACCTTCCTCTCTCCCCTCATCCCTCCCCCCCTCCTCCATCTCTCCTCACCTCCTTCCTCTCTCCTTCTCCCCCCTACTCTCCTCCCTACTCCATCCCCCCTTCCCCCTCCCTCCCGCCCCTCCCCCCTTCTACTCTCCCCTCTATCCCCTCCCGCCTCCTCTTCCTCTTACCCAGACCCCTCTCCCTTTCTCCTCTCCCTCCCTCCTCTCCCCCCCCTCCCCTCCCTCTCCCCCTTCAACCCCTCTCTCCTCCATCTTTCGCCTCCTCCCCCTCTACTCCCCCTCTCTCCCTCTATTCACTCCATCCTTCCTCCTCCTTCCTCCTCTCTCTGCCCCTTTCTCCCGCTCCCCCTCTCTCTCCTCTACTCCCTCCCTCTTCTCCCCTTCCCCTTCCTTCTCCTCTCCCTCCTCTCGCTTCCCTCCCCCTTCCTCCTCTCCCCCCTCTCCCTCATCTCTCTTCTCCTTCTTCTCTACCCTCTCCTAACCTCCTCTTCCTTCTCTCCCCCTCCTCCTCCCCCCTTCCCCTCTCCCCTCCCTTCCCCCTTCTCTCCCTCCTCTCCTACCTCTCAGACTCTCGACCCTCTCCCTCGCCGCCCATCTCTTCTCTTTATCCCCCCCTCCCCCCTCCTCCCTCCCTCCCTCTCTCCTCCCTTCCTCTCTCCCCTCCTCTCTACTCCCCCATCTCTTCCTCTCCTTCTCCCCTCCCCCTCTCCTCTACTCTCACTTCCTCCCCCTCCCACTACTCTCTCCCCACTCTACCTCGACTTCTCTCTTCCTCTCCCTTCTTCCTTCCTTCCCTCTCCTCCCTCTCGCCTGTCTCTCTCTTTCGCCCCCTCTCCCTCTATCTCCTCCTCTCTCTCCCCCTCTCCCTCTCTTTCTTCTACCCCTCTCTTCTCCCGCTCCCCCTACCCCCCATCACCTCCCCTCCCCTCCTCCTTTCCTCCCCTCTAACCCTCCCATCCTTTCTCTTCTCCCTTCTCGTTACTCCTCCCTCCTACCTCCTCTCCTCTCCCACTAACCTCCTCTCTCCCCTCTCTTTCCCCTCTCTATCCCTCCCCTCCCCTCCTTCCTCCTTCCCCCCCCTCTCTCCTTCTCTCCCCCCTCCGTACCTCCCTGCCCTCTCTCCCTACCCCCGCCTGTCTCCTCCCGCTTCCCTCCTCCCCCCATCTCCCCCTCCCCCTGCTCCCTCTTCCTCTCCTCCCCCCTTCCCGCTCCTCCCCCTCTCCCGTCCTCCCTAACCACCCTCCCTCCCCCTCTCTCCCTCCCTCTTCTCCCGTGCATCTCTCCCTCCCTCCCCCCCTCTCCATCCCCCCCCTCCTCCCGTCCTCACCTCCCTCCTCCATCCTCTCCCTCTACCTTTCCCCCTCCTCCCTCTCCTCCGCCCCCTTCCCTTTCCTTCTCCTCTACCCTCCCCCTGTCTCTTGCCTATCATCCACTCTTCCCCCCTCCCTCTCCCCTCCCCCTCTCCCCTCCTCTCCTCTCTCCTCCTCCTCCACCTCTCTCTCCTCTCCTCCCCTCTCCCTACCTCCCTTCCCCGCCCCCTCTTTCCTGCCCTCCTCTTCCTCCCTCCCCCCTCCCTTCCTCCCTCTTCCCCTCCCTCTCCCCCTCCCCATCCCTCCTCTCCCTACCCCTCCCTCTCTTCCCTTCTTCCCTCTCTCTTACTCCCCCCCTCCCTACCCTTCTCTATCTCCCCTCCCGCCCCCCTCCTCCCTACTCTCTTTCGTCCCTACCTATCGCTACCTCCCCCCCTTCTACCTCCCTCCTTTCTCCCACCCCCCCTTCCCCTCTCCCCTTCCTTCTCCCCTCTCCCCGCCCTTATCTCTTCCTCTTCTCTGGTTTGTTGTTCCTTTTTTTTCCCTACCCCCTCTCCCACTCCCCCTCTAACCCCTACATCCCCTACTGTCCTTCTCCTCTCCCTCTCATCTCCCCTCCCTCTCTAATTTCTCCGCTCCTTCCTTCCCCCCCTCCCCCCCCTTCGCCCTCTCTCCGCCCGTCTCCCCCCCTCCCTCCTCCTAACCTCTCCCCTCCTAACTCCTCTCACTCCTCTCCTCCTCCCTACCTCTTCTCTCTCTCTCCCCCTTACCTCCCTCCCATTCCCTCTCCCTCTTCTCCTCCCGCCGCCCCCTCCCCCCCTTTCCCCCACTTCTCCCCCCCCCCCTCCTCTCCCCCCACTCTCTGTCCCCTACGCCTCTCTCTACTCTCACTCCCTCACCCCATCCCTCCACTCTCTCCCCCTCCCCTCCCCTCCCCCTACCGCCTCCCTCTTTCTCTTCCCCTCCTTCCTCCCTACCCCTAACTCCTCCGCCTAACTTGTCCTCTTTCCTCCCCTCGCTTCCCTAACCCTCCCTATTCCCCCCTACCTTTCCCCCCCTCTCTCCTGCTCCCTCCTCTTCTGCCCTCTCTCCCCCCTCCTCCTCCATTCTCTCTTCTCCCCTCTTCTCTCTCTCCTCCTCTCCTCTTATCCCTACCCTTTCTCCCCCTTCTCATTCTCCTCCTCCCCGCCAACTCTCCGCCTCTCCTCCTCCCTACTCCTCCATCTTCTCTCCCCTCTCTCCCCTCTTCCTACTTCATTCCGCACTCGCATCGTCCCATCTTCCTCTCCTCCTCTTCTCACTCCTCCTACCTCAACTCTCCTCCTCTCCCCTACTCTCCCCCCCCTTCCCTCCCTCGCTCCCTCCTCCCCCTCTCCCCTCTCATCTCTCTCCTCCCCCCCTCCTTACCTCTCCCACGGCTCTCTCTCTTCTCCTCTCCTTTCTCTCTCCCCTCTCTCCCCTCTCCCCCCCTCCTCCCTCGCCCTTTCTCTCTCCTTCTCTCCTCCTCCGCCACTCCCCTCTGCCTCTCCCTCTTCTCCGCTACACCCTCCTCTCCCCCGCTCCCCCCCCCTCTCCCCATGCACTCCCTCCTCATCCCCCTCTTCCCTCTCCCCTCTCTCTTCCCCATCTCTCCCCCCCTCTCATAACTACTCCTCTCTCTCTTTCTTTCGCCTCCCTAAACTCGCTCGCTCTCTCCCCCCTCCCGCCTCCTCCCCCTCTCCCATCCCTCTCCCCCCTCTCTCTCTTCCCCTCTCTCTCTCCTCCGCCCATTTCCCCCCTTCTCTCCGGTCCCCCGTACCCCCTCTTCCCCCTACTACTCCTTCCTCTTCCCCTTCTTCCCTTCCCTCCTCCCCCTCCCCCCCCTCTCTCCAACTCCCCCCTCTCCTCCTCCTCCCCTCCTCTCTAACTCCCCTCCCTAACTCTCCCTCTCATCCTCTCCTCCCCCTTCCACCCTTCCTCTCTCTCCCGTCCCCTTACTGTCTTCCCTCCCCTCCCCCCCTCTCTTTCCTACCTCTCCTCCTCTCCCCCCCACTCTCTCCTCGCTCCCCTCCTCTTCTCCTCTCTCTAGCTTCTCCCCCTTCCCCCTCGCTACTCCCCCTTCTCCTCTCCAGCCCTCCCTCCCCCCTTCCTCCTCCTCCCCCTCCCTCTCTCCTCCCTCCTCTCTCCCCTTCTACCCTCCCTCTCCTCTCTCTCCTTAACTTCTCTCTCCCCTCCCCCACCCCATCGTCCTTTCTCTCCCCTATCCGGTCTACTACTCCCTCTCCCCCCCCCCTCCCTCCTCCCTCCCGCTTCCCTCATCTCTCTCCCCCTCCCCACTCATCTCCCCTCCCCCCCTCTCCCCCCCCCTCACATCCCTCTACCTGTCTCCCTACTCCTCTCCCATCCTTCCGCCCTCCTCTCTTTTCCTCTCTCCTCCCTCCCTCATCTCCCTATCGCCCCTCTCTCCCCCTCTTCCTCTCTCCCTCCTCCTCTCCTACCTCCTTCCCCCTTCACTCCCCTCCTAAGCCACCGCTCTCATTCCCCCCCTCCGTACCCTCTCAATCCCCACCTCCTTCCTCCTCTCCTCCTCCCCCCCCCTCTCCTCTCCTCCTCCCCCCCTCTCCTCTCCTCATCCTCCTTCCCCATCCCTCCTCCCCCCCCTCTCTCTACTCCTACCTACCCTCTAACTCTCCTCCTCCTAACTCCCCCCCCTCTCTCTCTCTCCTCTCCTCTCTCCCTCTCCCTTCCCCCCCCTCCTCATCTCCTCCTCCCCTCCTCTCTCCCCCTTCTTCCCCCTACCCCCCCTTCTCTCTCTTCTCCTCCCTCTACCCTTCCCCCCACCCCCTTCTTTCCCCTACCCTCTCCTCCCTACTCCTCCTCTCCCTCCCACCTCCCCCTCTACCTCCCCTTCCCTCCCTCCCTCCCTCCTTTCCTCTCCCTCACCCCCTCCTCCCTCCTCTCGCCTCTCTCCTCCCCATCCCCCCCCCCCTCCTCCCCCCCCCCTTCTCCTACCCTCCCCTCCATCTACCCCTCCCTCCCCTCTCCCCCTACCCTCCCCCCTCCCTCCTCCCCTCCTCCTTTTCCCTCCTTCCTCCTCTCTCCTCCCCCCCCTCTCTCCTCTCCCTACTACTTCCCTCCTTCTCTCCTTAAATACTCTCCTTCCTACCCCTCCATCTTCCCCCCCACTCCACCTCCCCCTTCCCTCCCTCTCCTCTCCCCCTCACTCGTCTCTCTTCTCTTCTCTCCCCCCAACTACCTTCTCTTCCCCTCCTTCCCCCCCCCTCTCCCTCCTCCCACCTCTCTTCCCCCCCCTCCTTCCCCACTCCCCCCTAACTCTCTCCCCCCCCTCCCTCCCTCCTCCCCTCTCTCCTTCCCCCGTCTAACCCTTCCTCCTCCCTCTTTCCCCTTCTTCTTCTCCTCCTCTCTCCCCCATCCTTGAACCCCTCCTCTCTTCTCCCTCTTTCTCTGCTACCTTCCACCTCACTCCCTCCCCTTCTCCCCCCTCTACTCCCTCTTCCTCTCCTCCCCCTCCCCTTCCTCCTCTCTCCCCTCTCCCTCCCTACTCTCCCCCTCCTCTACCCTTACCTCCTCTCCCTTCCCTAACTCCCCCTCTCTCCATCCCCCCCTACTTCCCCTCCTCCCTCTCTCTCCTCCTCCCCTCCTCCCCCTACTCCCTTTACCCCTCCCTCTTCCCCCCCCTCCCCCCTCCTTCCCCCTCCTCCCCCCCCTCCTCCTTTCGCCCCTCTCTCTCTCCCCTCCCCTATTCCCCTCCTCGTCCCCTTCTCTCCTCTCCCCTCCCTCTTTCCCTATCCCTCTAACCCCCTCTCTCTGCGCCTCCCTCCTCCTACCCCTCTCTTCTCCCCCTCCTCCTTTTCTCCCCTCTTCTCCCCTTCCTCATTTCTCTCCCCTCCTTCTAACTCTTTCTCCCCCCTCTCCCCCTCCTTCTTCTCTCCCTCCCCCTCATCCCCCCTCTCCTCTCCTTCTCGCTCTACTCCCCCTTCCCCCGCCCCTTCCCCCTACCTCCTTCCCCCTCCCCCTCCTCTCCCTTCCTACCTTCTCCTCCCCTCCTCCCCTCCCCTACTCCTTCCTTCTTCCTTTCCTCTCTCCTCTTCTCCCTTCCTCTCCTACTCTCTCCCCTCTCCTCCCCCCTACTCCTCCCCTACTCCCCTTCTCCCCGCTCTCCTCCCCCTCCTCTCTCTCCCTCCCCCTCCCTCTTCTTCTCCCCTCCTCTCCCCCTCCCCCTACCTCCTCTAACCTCCCCCCTCCCCTCCCTCCCCCCTACTCTTCCCCCTCTCTCTCCCCACCCCTCCTCCTCCTTCCTCTCTCCTTCTCCTCCCTCCTCCTTCCCCTCTCCCTCTACCCTTCTCCCCCTCTCTCCCCCCTCCCTTCTCCCCCTTCCCTCTCCCCCTACCTCCTCTCCTTTTCCCCCCTAACCCCCCTCCACCTTTACTTCTCTCCCTCCCCCTCCCCCTCATCCTCCTCTCTCCTACTCTTCTCCCCTCTACTCCTCCCTCTCCTATAAAACCTCTCTCTACTCTCCGTCTCTCTATCCTCCCCCTTCCCTCCTCTCTAACCTCCCTCTCCCCCTCTCCTTCCTCATCCTCCCTCTCCTAACCTCCCCTTCCCCCCTCCCTCTACTACTCTACCCTCTCTCCCTCCCCCTCTCCTACTACTCTCCTCCCTTCTCCTCCCCTCTCTCTCCCCTCTCCCTCCTTCTTACCTCTCCTCCTCCTTCCTCCTCCTCCTCTCTCCTAACCCCTCCCTCCTTCTTCCTTCTCCTTCCCGCTTCCTCCCCTCTCACTATCCCTTCCTCTCTTCTCCCTCTCCTCTACAACCCCTTTCCTCCTTCTTTCTCCCTCCCCTTCTCTCCTCCTATCCCTCGCCCACCCTCTCCTCTTTCCTTTCTTCTCCTACTCCCCTCTCCTCTCCTCTCTCCTCTCTCCCTCCCCCCTCCTCTCTTCCTCTCCCCCTACCCTTCCCCCTCTCTCCTCTCCTCCCTCCCTCCCCTCTTTTCTCGCTCCTCTCACTCCTCCTTCCTCCCCTCCTCCCCTCCTCTCCCTCTCCTCTCCTCCTCCTTCTAACTCCTCTAACTCCTCCTCCCTCCGCCTCTCCCCCCTCTCTACCTCCCCTCCTCTCTCCTCTCTCCTCTCCCCCCCTCCTCCTCCCCCCCCTCCTCCCCCTCTCTCTCTTCTCTCCCCTCACTCCCCCCCCCCTCTCCTCTCTCTCCTGACCTCTCTTCTCCCTACCATCCCTCTCTCTTTAACCTCTTCCTCCCCCTACCCTCTCCTTTACTTCTTCCCCCCCCCTCTCTTCACTCCCCTCTCTTCCTCTCCTCCTCCCCCTCCCTCCCTCCTCTCTCCTCTCTCATCCGCTCCTCTCCCTCCCCCCCTCCTCCCCCCTCCCTCCTCCTCCTTCCCTCTCTCTCTTCTCCTCTCTCTCCCTCCTCTCCCTCCTTCTACTCTCTCTCATCTCTTCCCCTTCCTCCCCTCCCCTCTCTACCCTCGCTTCCTCTCTCCCCCCCCCTTCCCCCACTCTTCCTCCCCTCCTCTCCTTCTCCTCCCCCTCCCCCCCTTACCTCCTCTCTCCCTTCCCCCCTCTCTTCCTCTTCCTATACTCCCTCCTCCTCTCTCTTCTCCTCCTCCCCCCCCGCCCCCTCTCCTCCTCCTCACCTCTCCCCCCCCTCTCCCTCTTTCCTCCCTCTCACTACTAACCCTCTCCCTCTCTCCTCCTCTCTCCATCTTCCCCCCTCACCTTCTTACTCTCCCCTAGCCTCCTCCCTCCCTCTCCTCTCCCTCTCTCTGACCTCCTCTCCTCCCCGCTCCTCTCTTTCCTCCCTCTTCCCCCTTCCCCTCTCCCTTTCTCTCCTCTCTCTACCTCTCTCTCCCCTCCCCCTCCTCCCCCTTTTCCTTCCTCTCCTCCCTCCCCTCCTCTCCCCTTTCTCCCTCCCTCCCTTCCTATTCCCTCCCTCCCCCCCTCTTTCCCCTTCCCTCCCTCCTCCTACTCATCTTCCTTCTCCTCTACCCCCTACCCCCCTTCCTCCCTTCTCTCTCCCCTATCACCTTCTCCCTCCCTCCCCATTCCTCCTCTCCCCCCCTTCTCCCTCTCCCCTCACTACCTCCTTACTCCCATCCCCCTTCCCCCCTTACCTCCCCCTACCTCCCCCCTCTCCCCCCCTACCTTTTCTCTCTCCCCTCCCCCCCCCACTCCCCTCCCCCTCCTCTTCTCCTCCCTCTTCCTCTCCCCTCTCTCCTCCTCCCACCCTCTCTCCCCCTCCCTCCCTCCCCCCCTTCCCCCTTCCCCCTCTCTCCCTTCCCCTTCTCTCTCCTACCCCTCCCCCCCTTTCTCTCTCTAACTCTCTCTTCTTCTCTCCTCACCTCCTCCCCCTCTCTTCCTCTTCCCTCCTCTCTCCCTCCCCCCCTCTCTCCCTCCTACCCCCCCTCTCCCTTCTTTCCTCCCCTTACCTCCCCTACTCTCCTCCTCTCCTCTACCTTCTTCGCCTCTCCTCTTCCTCCCCCTACTCCCTCCCCTCTCTCCCCTCTCCTCTCCTAATCCCCCACCCCCCACTACTCCCCCACCTCTTCCCTCCCCTCCCCCCCTCCTTCTCTCTCTCCTCCCCCTCCCTTCCCTCCCTCCCTTCCCCTCTCCTCCCTCCCCTCCTAACCCTCCCTCTCCTCTCTCCCCGACCCTCCCCTACTCCCCTCTCCTCTCCCTACTTCCCTTCCCTCTCTCCCCTCTCCCTCCTCCTCCTCCTTCCCTCCCTCCTCCCTCCCCTCTCTCCCCCTCCCCCTCCTTCCCCTCTTCTTTTTCCCCCCCCTTCCTCTACACTCCCCCTCCCTCCTCCCCTTCCCCTCTTTCCTCCTCTCCTCTCCCTCCCCTCCCCTTCCCCTCTCCCCTTCCCCCCCTCTCTTCTCCCTCCCCTCTTCTCCTCCCCTCTCCTTCTCCTCCTCCTCTCCCGTCCCTCTCTCCCACTCTCTCCCCGTCCTCCTCCTCTACCCTAACCTCTCCCTTCTCCCTAACCCTCTCTCTCTCTCTCACTCCCCCTCTCTCCCTTCCTCCTCCCCTTCGCTACCCTCTCTCCTCTACCCCCCTTCTCCTTTCCCCCCTCTCTCACTTCTTCTCTCCCCCTCACTCCCCTCTCCCCCTACCACTTCCTCCCCCTCCCTCCCCCTCACTCCCCTCCCCTCACCCTACCCTCCCCTTCCTTCCTCCCTTCCCCCCTCCCCCCCTCTCACCTCCCCCCCTCCCTACCCTCCTCCCTAACTCTACCATCCCCTCCCCTTCCTCCTAACCCCCCCCTCTCTTCTCTCCTCCCTCCATACCCCTCTCCTACCTCCCCCCCCCCTACTCTTCCTCTCCTCTTCCCTCCTCTCCCCCTCCCCCCCTCTCCTTCTCCCCTCCCCTCCCCTCTCTTCCCTCTCCTCCCTAACCTAAACCCTCCCCTCCCTCCACTCCTCCTTCTCGCCTCTCCTTCCTCCCCTTCCCTTCTCCCTTCCTCTACCCCTCTCCCTCTTCTCTCTCCCCCTCCTCCCTCTCCTCTCCCTCCCTCTCCTTTCCCTCCCCCTTCCTCTCTCCTCTCTCTCCCCCCCTCCTCTCTCTCTACCTCCCCCCCCCCCCCTTCCCCCCTCCCCCCCCCTTCCTCAGCCCTAATCCACTTCTCCCCTCTCCTTCCTCTTCTTCCCCCCCTTCCTCCTTCTCCCTCCCCCCTCTAACCTCCTTTCCTCTAACCCCTCTCCTCCCCCCTCTTCCTTTCCTCCTCCCCTCCCCTCCTTCCTCTTCCCTCCCCCTCCTCCCTCCCCCTCTCTCCTCCTCCCTTCTCCCCTCTCCTCCCTCCACCCTCCATACTCTCCTACTCCCCCCTCTCTCGCTCCCCCCCCTTAACCCTAACCTTCTCCTCCCCCTCCTCTCCCCTCCTCCTCTCCCTCCTTGTACACCTCCCTCTCTCCCCTCCTCCCCCACTCTAACTCTTCCTTCCACATATCTCTTTATCCCTTCCTCCCTAACTCCCTCCCTTCTCATTCCCCTCCTCTCTCCCCTTCCTCCTCCCTCCCTCCCCCTCCCCTTCCTCCTCCCTCTCTCCTGCTCCCTGCTCTCTCTTCTCCTCCCTCCCTCCGCCCTCCCCCCCTTCTCTTCCCTCCTCCTCCCTTCCTCTCTCCTCTCCTCCTCCCTTCCTCTCTCCTCCCCTCCCCCTCCTCTTACACCACTACTACTTCTTCCTCCTCTCTCCCCCTCCTCTCCCTCCTAAACTCTCCTCCTCCTCCCCTCTTTAAACTCTCTCCTCCTACCCCTCTCCCTCTCTCCTTCCTCTTCCTCCTTTACTCCCTCCCTCTCCTCTCTTTCTCCCTCTCTACTTCTTCTTCCTTCCCCTCTCCCCCTCCCTCCTCCTCCCCTCCCCTCCCCCCTCCTTCTCTCCTACCCTCCCCTCTCTCCCACCCTCCCCTCCTCCTCTCTCCTCCTCCCCTCCTCCCCCCCCCCCTCCTCCATCTCCTCCCTCCCCTCCCCTCCTCCCTCCCCCTCTCCTCCCCTTCTCCTCTCCTCTTCCCACCTCTCCCCTCCTCTCCTCTCCCTTCGCACCTCTCCCCCTCCCCCCTCCCCCCCTCCCTCCCCCCCTCATCCTCCTAACCCCTCTCCCCCCCTCCCTCCTCCCTACCTTCTTCCCCCCCCTACTCTCCTCTCCCTACCTCCCCACCCCCCTCCTATCCACCCTCCTCCCCTCGCCTCCCTCTCCTCCCCCTCTCCGTCCTCTCCCCCTCCTTCTCTTCTCCTTCTTCTCCCCCCTTTCCTCCCTCCCCCTCCTCTTACTCCCTCTCCCTCTCATCCCCTTCCCAACTCCCCTCTCCATCCCCGCCCCTCCTCCTCCTTCCTTTCCCTTCTCTCCTCTCTCTCGCTCCCCCCTCCTCTCATCCTTCTAACCCTCCCTCCTCCTCCCCCCCTCTTACCCCCCTCCTCTCCCCCCCCCTCTCTCCCCCTTCCTCTTCTCTTCCCTACCTCTACTTCCCTCCTCTCTCTCTCCACTCTCCCTCTCTCCTCTCTCCTCCCACTCTACTTCTCCTACCCCCCCTTCCCTTCCTCCTTATCCCTCTACCCTCCCTCCCTCTCTCCCCTCCTACCCTCCCTACTCCTCTCCATCCTCTCCCCCTCCACCCCCCTCTTCCTCTCTCTCTCCTCTCCCTTTCCTCCTACTCCCTCCCCTCTCATCCCCTTCTCCCGCCCCCCTCCCCCCTAAACCCTCTACTACTCCCACTTCCTCCCCTCCCTCCCTCCCCTTCCCCCCTCTCTCCCTCCTTCACCTCTCTCCCGACTTTCCCCTTTTCCCTACCCCCCCCTCCTTCTCCCTATCCCCTCCTCCTTCCCCCTCCCTTCCTCCCCCCTATTCTCTTCTCCCCTACTCTCCTCCCTTCCCCTTCCCTCCCCCTAACCCTCCCTCCCCTCCCATTCCCTCTTCCTTCCCTAACTAACTCATCCCTCGCCTCCCCCCCCTCTTCCTCTCCCCCCCCTCCTCTCTTCCCTCTACCCCTTTCCCTCTCCTTCCCTCTTCTTCCTCCCCCCCCCCTCCTCTCCTCCTCCCTACATCTCTCTCCTAACCCCTCCCCCCTCTCTCTCTCCTCTTCCCCTACCTTCCCCCATCCTCCCCCCCCACTACCTTCTTCCTCCCTAACTCTCCCTCTCTTTTCTCTCCATCCTCTCCTCCCTCTCTTCCCCTCCCTCCCTCTTCCCTCCCTCTCTATCCCCTCTCTTTCCTCCCCCCTCCTCTCCCCATCCCTCTCTTCCCTCATACTCCCCTCTCCCCTCCCTCCTCTCCTCTCCCTCCCTCTACCCCCGCCTTCTTCCCTCCCCTCTCTCCCTCTTCCTACCCCCCTCTCTCTCCCCTCCTTCCCCCTTCTCCCCCCTTAACCCTCTCCTCCCCCCTAATCTCCCTCCCCCTTTTCTTCCTCTTCCCCCCCCTCTCTCTTCTCCCCTCCCTCTCCCTACCCTACTACTCCCTCCTCTCCTTCCCCCCTCCTTCTAACTCCCTCTCTAACTTCTCCCTCTTCTAACTCCCCCCCCTCTTCTCTCCCCACTCCCTACCCTCTTCTCTTCTCCTTTCCTCCTTCCCCTTCCTCTCCCTCCTCTTCCACTCTCCTTCCCCCCCCTATTCTTCCTCCCTCCCCCCCTCCTTCCCCCCCCTCTCCCTCTCCTCCCTTCCCCTCCCCCTTCCCTCTTCTGTCCCCCCCACCGTCTCCCCTTTCCCCCCCTTCCCCCCCCCCTTCTCTCTTCCCCCTTCTCCCTCCCCCTCCTACTCCCGCTTCCTCTCTCCCTTCCCTCCCCCCCTCCCCCCCTCTCCTGCCTTCTCCCTCCCCCCTCCCCCCTTCCCCTCTCCCTCCTTACTCTCCCCCTCCCTCCCCCTTCCCTCCTCCCTCCCCCTCTGCCCCCTCCTCCCCCCTCCTTCTCTCTCCCCCTCCCCTACTCCTCTCTCTCTCCCTCCCTCTCTTCTCTCCCCTCCCCTTCTCCCCCCTCTTCTAACCCCTATACCCTCCTTCTCTTCCTCCCTCTCCCTCTCCTCCTCCTCTCCCCCTTCTTAAACTCTCCCCCCTTCTTCCCCCCATCCCCCTCCCTCCTCCCCCTTACTTCACTACTCCCCCCTCCTACTTTTCCCTCCCTCCCCTATCCCCCCCTCTCCTCTCCCCCCCCTCTTCCTCATTCCTCTCTTCCTCTCCCCCTACCTCTCCTCTCTCCTCATCCCTCCTCCTCCCCCACTCCCCCTCTCCTCTCTCTCTCCTACAATCATCTCCCCTCCCCTCTTTCCTTCTCCTCCCCCTCTCCTCTCTCCCTCCCCTCTCTCTCCCCTCTCCTCCTTTCTCTCCCCCTCTCCCTCCCCTCTACTCTCTAACCCTCCCCCCCCTAACCTCCTCCCTACTACCCTAACCCTCTGCCTAAAAACTATTTGATGTGTGTGTCTGTTGAAGAATCTCCTCCTCCCCTTTGAATCTGTGGTGCATGTTAACCTTTCTCGCCCCGGGGTTCCGCTAGCGGAACACCCACAACATTCCGCTGCCTTCGCAGAGCGCGAAATTCAAAAAATATTTTTTAGAAATATTTAACTTCCACACATTAACAAGTCCAATACAGCAAATGAAAGATAAAACATCTTGTGAATCCAGCCAACATGTCCGATTTCTAAAATGTTTTACAGCGAAAAACACAATATATATTTATGTTAGCTCACCACAATAGCCAAAACACACACACGCTATTTATCCACCGCATAGTTTGCTTTCAAAAAAACCGACAAAATATAGATATAAATTAGTCACTAACCAAGAAACAAACTTCATCAGATGACAGTCTTATACATGTTACACAATACATTTATGTTTTGTTCGAAAAAATGTGCATATTTGAGTTATAAATCATAGTTTTACATTGCAAGCTACAATCACAAATAGCACCGAAAGCAGCCAGAATAATTACAGAGAGCAACGTGAAATACATAAATACTCATCATAAAACATTTATGAAAAATACATGGTGTACAGCAAATGAAAGATAAACATCTTGTGAATCCAGCCAATATTGTCACAATTCCGATGGTGGAAATGAAGGAGTCAGGTGCAGAGAGCAGGGTAATCTTGATCAAGTGGATTTTATTATTTCACCCAGAAATAATCTCAGAAGCGGGCGGACCCACACAAACAACGGCGCGTCAAAATACTGTCCAACTGAATAGGACTGAAATCCACTACTACAAAACAACACACACCACAACAAACAGAAAAACAAGCCGCACAAAAAGTCGGCGGGCAACTGGGTTTAAAATAACCCCCTACCCTAAACACAAAACAGGTGATACCAATTAGACAAACTCAAAAGAAAACAGAAAAGGGGATCGGTGGCAGCTAGTAGATCGGAGACGACGACCGCCGAGCGCCGCCCGAACGGGAAGAGGCACCATCCTCGGCGGGATTCGTAACAAATATTTCCGATTTTTTAAGTGTTTTACAGCGAAAACACAATATAGAAATATATTAGCTTACCACAATAGCCAAACACACAACCGCATTTATTCACCGCAAAGATAGCTTTAGCAAAAACCAGCAATAAATATAAAATAAATCACTAACCTTTGGACAACTTCATCAGATGACCAGTCTTTATAACATCATGTTACACAAAACATTTATGTTTTGTTCGAAAATGTGCATATTAGAGCTGAAAAAACCGGTGGTTATACATTGTGAAAAATGTAGCAACTTTTTCCAGAAGTCCGGATATATTTCTGACCTCCACATAATCTGACCAAATAAACTCATCATAAACTTACATAAAAATACTTGTTGTATGGCAAATGAAAGATACACTGGTTCTTGATGCAACCGCTGTGTTAGATTTTTAAAAAAACTTTAGTAAGACATACAGCTTGCGTTATTGCGAGACAGCGCCCGCTAAAAGGGGGAGAATAGGACTAACACATTTCACACAAAAATACGAAATACACATATAAATTGTTCTTACTTTGCTGAGCTTCCATCAGAATCTGTACAAGGAGTCCTTGGTCTAGAATAAATCGTTGTTTTTTTTAGAATGTCCTTTTCTCTGTCGAATTAGCAACCTTAGCTAGCCAAGTGGCGCGAACATGCCATCTTCTCTCGACGCAAACAACGGAAAACTCCAAAAGTCCCGATAAACGTTGAATAATCTGATAAAACTCGGTTGAAAAAACATACTTTACGATGTTATTATCACATGTATCAAATAAAATCAGAGCCGGAGATATATTACCTTGTATACCGAACGCTTTTCAGAAGGCAATCTGGGGTTCCTTCTCGCGCCTTCGAAAGACAATGAAATTTCCAGACCTGTCACTCCAAAAGCTCTTGTTCGACCTCAGATCAAGCTAGACACCCCATTTGACCTCCCACTGCCTGTTGACATCTAGTGGAAGGCGTATGAAGTGCATGTATATCGATAGATATAAGCCAGTTGAATAGGCAGGCCCTGGGACAGAGCCTCGATTTCAGATTTTTCACTTCCTGTCTGGAAGTTTGCTGCAAAAGGTTCTGTTTTACTCACAGATATAATTCAAACAGTTTTAGAAACTTGAGAGTGTTTTCTATCCAATAGTAATAATAATATGCATATTGTACGATCTAGAACAGAGTACAAGGCCGTTTCATTTGGGCACGATTTTTTCCCAAAGTGAAAATAGCACCCCTACACACTAAACAGGTTAAATGCTCTTATTCCAGGGGCGGGGGGGGGGGGGGGGGGGGGGGGGGCAACCATTCTTATGCTTTCACAGAGGTACAGAGACATTTGAGGGGGTTTGGGTAGGCATAGATGGATAGAGAGGAGGGGAAATGATGGGCTGACAGCATAGAGGGGAAGAGGGGGCCCCAGGCAGTCATGGGAGGGCCCCACTCTATGCTTCTCCCCCACTCTGAGTGTGTCTCCCCATAGCAGGCTCTGAAAGGCCTGCTACTTGTCCTCTAAATAAAGGGAGAGAAGGAGGGGAGGGGTGAGAGCCGTGTGCCTTTCAGAGGAGAAGGGGAGTTCAGAAAGGAGGTGAAGGAGGCATTCTATTCAGCCACGGAGGGAGGGGGACGGCACACATGCTTTCACTGTGCCTGGCAATCCCACCGTCACACACACACACACACACACACACACACACACACACACACACACACACACACACACACACACACACACACACACACACACACACACACACACACACACACACACACACACACACACACTACTGCAATGTACACTGTGTGACACAAGGGCAAGGGGGAGGAGAGAAAGAGAGGTACACAGAGAAAGAGAGAGGGAGCAGGGGGCATACAACTACAGGATTCAATGCACGGAAAACATATTTTGAGCATTCCTCTGTTATATAGAGGGAACTACAGTAGGTGTTACTGGTATTAACATCTTCATCCTCGTCTGTGTGCCAGATTGGAGGCGAAGGGTGGAGATTGGAGCAAGGCTCTCATACCTCCCTCCCTCCCCCTCTCTGTCTCCCTCTTATTTCTTCATTAGTGTGCTGCTAGCTGCGGCCACACCGTGGGAGCGAGGCCTTGTCTCCTGTGGCTGATAGATTGTAATGAATTAACAGCAGTCAGATCCTTCAAAAGCCTCTCGTAAGCTTAAGCCCCTTTATTAAATTAAGCTAACGACGCCTAAGGCCAGGACCACTGACGAGAGGGATGGAGGGAGGGATGGAGATGGTGGAAGAGATGGGAGGAGAGGGAGCGGGAGGGAAGAGATGGAGGGAGGGAGAGGAGACAGGTGGGAGGAGAGGGCTAGAGAGGGAGGGCTAAAAAACAGGGTAGAGAAAGGTGAAGGAGAGGCAGGGAGGGCGGGTGAGGAGGGGAAGGGAATACCCGGTAGGCTCCCATACTTGTAGTGCACCTGCGGCTGCCTGGTTGAGAGGGAATAGTAATGAGGCCCTAGCAAAGCCTCACTGTGGGGATAACTCAATGCAAAGCCTCACTGTGGGGATAACTCAATGCAAATGTGTGTTTTGAAAAGTATCTGCGCTAGAAACCATCCAGTAAAACATGAATGTTTAACCACACTGCTGAATGCAGGCTTTTCAAAGCTGTGTTTACACTCTCCCAGCTTCTATGTAAAGGACTTTGTGTGCTTGAAGCCAAGCCTTTGACATTGGGATGTTTATGGTTGTAGTGTGGTGAGATGACAGGGGTGTGTTTCATTTTTTTCTGTTTGTATGTGCATGTGTGTGCCTTTGCGTGCCTGCGTGTGTGTGCGCGAGAGTGCATGCTTGCGTACGTGAGCGCGTGTCTGTTAATCTGTGTGTGTGCACGTATGCATGTGTGTGCGTGTGGTGTGGTGGTGTGTGTGTGTGTGTGTGTGTGTGTGTGTGTGTGTGTGTGTGTGTGTGTGTGTGTGTGTGTGTGTGTGTGTGTGTGTGTGTGTGTGTGTGTGTGTGTGTGTGTGTGTGTGTGTGTAGAGCTGTCCTGTGGGCAGTATGCATGCAGACAGCAGGCAGATGAGAAGTTGGTTCCCAGAACTGCATCATTAGTCAGGATCGTGTAGCCTCCTCTACCTGCTCTTTCTCTCTCTCCCTCTCTCTCTCTCCCCCTATCTCTCTCTCTCCCCCTCTCGCCCCCCCTCTCTCTCTCTCTCTCTCTCTCTCTCTCTCTCTCTCTCTCCCGGGTCACACAGAGGTGATAGCTAAGCTTTCAGATAGATGAGCTCCCAGACACACAGACTTTCTCTCTACTCTCCACACTCACTCCAGGTTGTAGTCAGGGCGTCTTGGACGTTCACTTCCTATCTCTCATCACTCCATCCCTCCTCCTCTCATCCCTCTATCCCCACTCTAACTAAACTTGAATCCCTGGATGAGGTCAGGCTGCCTGAGGAAAGGTTGTGTGTGTGTGTGTGTGTGTGTGTGTGTGTGTGTGTGTGTGTGTGTGTGTGTGTGTGTGTGTGTGTGTGTGTGTGTGTGTGTGTGTGTGTGTGTGTGTGTGTGTGTGTGTGTGTGTGTGTGAGATATGGTAGTCAGGTAAGAAATGCAGAGCAGTTGAAGTCCCATCAGAGCATCGGATAAGAGGCTCACTGTAGAGGTTATCTACAGTTTACCATCCTGATAGGAACTAAACCTCTCCTCCTCACCATCCCCCCTCTTCCTTTCTCCGTTCCTCTCTCTCTCTCTCCCCATTTCTCTCAAATTCAATTCAAAGGGTCTGTATTGGCCTGGGAAACATATGTTAACATTGACTTAGCAAGTGAAATAAACAATCACAAATTAACAGTTAACATTAAACACCCAAAAGTTTCAAAAGAGGTTTGAAATGTTAAATTATTAACTATGTACAAAAACAAACACAAAGAGTGTATTGGTCCGGACCTCTACAGGCCGTCGGTCTATACACTCAACTAAATAAAATATTAACTAGCCTATAAATGAAGATAAAATAGCTCACAGACCAGTTCAACTACTCACACCTTACACAACTAGCTGGCTCCACTAGGGCATGCTCACCAAGCTGGTGTGTGCTGTGTGAGTGTGTGCTGTGTGCTGTTAGAGTGTGTGCTGTGTGTCTTGCTCTCTCTTTCGCTCTTTCTTTTTCTCTCTCTCTTTCTCTCAATTCAATGAAATTCAAAGGGCTTTGTTAGCATGGGAAACATATGTTTACATTGCCAAAGCAAGTGAAATAGATAATAAACAAACGTGAAATAAACAATCAAAAATGAACAGTAAACATTACACTCACAAAAGTTCCAAAAGAATAAAGACATTTCAAATGTAATATTATGTCTATATACAGTGTTGTAGCGATGTGCAAATAGTTAAAGTACAAAATGGATGATGAATAAACATAAATATGGGTTGTATTTACAAAGGTGTTTCTTCTTCACTGGTTGCCCTTTTCTCTCTCTCCCTCTCTCATCCCCACTCCCAGTCCTCCCTTTAGTAATCTATTTGAATATGAATGGTATCTAGCTCAGTGCCCACTAGTCAACTACTCGTTATTGTTTTGTTTACAACACAGTTATTGGTAGTTTTTGTGTTATATTTTTATTTGTTTGCTTTTTTTCTATTTATTTTTCGTTTTAAAAACAGCTTTAGAGGATATACTCAATGTGCCGGGACAAAATGTGTGAGCAAAGCCCTGACTTGGCAGGCAACACTTGGAAGTCTATGAGTTTTTACAATCAGAGTCCCATTCTTCTCCAACACTGGCTTATTGAGTGATCTACAATCAAGCCATTGATAAGTACACGGATGGGAGAGGGAGACAGTTCACGGTTAGTTCAGTGAGACAGACAGCTGCCCGGTATGTGGGAGCTGTGCTCTTGGTAGGTGTCTGTCCCCTTGTGGACATTCAGTGAAATTGTCATTTTCATAGCTCTTTATTTGATGTCAATTCGATCGTCTATGCATTCAATAGCTAATGTACACGTAAATAAACTTATGTTATATTTTTTGGCTTACCTAAATCGGGTATTTCATGATAATTGTAGAAATTAAACTATATTTGAATTGTGTTATGTTTAAAAGTAGACTAGTGGTATCAAACGATTAATGGCATTTAAAGGCATGCATTCGGCCTATAAATTATAAATAGGCCTGCCTACCTACTTGCGAATTGATCGCATTCAACCCTGTGACACTAAGCATCCTCGTCTGCCCCTCCTGCCTTATAACATGTGTAATGACACAACAAACCGCTACAGTACATGAACTCCATTCCTGTCATGTGTGGAATGTGAAGCATCGGCCCTCTATTCTTTTCCATGGCCGGGGGACAATGTGGGGTCAGCGCTCCGACGGCGTGACATGGGAGCAGGTGCTTGTCCCCATGTCTGTCTGTTTGTCTGTCCCCCACTAGAGAAGAAGCCCCACCTCCCTCCTTTCTCCCTCCCTCCCCTCCCGGCTCTGCTCTGCTCAGCAGCCGGCTGGCTCCCTCCGTGTGCCTCGCAAGCGACGGAGCTTCCTGCGTGACAACAAAAGTAGCCTACTGTCGACAGCGCGGAACGCGGCGATGGATATGTGCTTTTACCACTAGCGGGGATTCTAATAAAAATATTGGATTACACTCTCCTTTTGCGGTGAGTTTTTGTCGGTATTCGTTTGGTAAGCAGTGTTTTTAGAGTAAATGAGTGAACAGTAGAGAGGTTTGTTGAGGAAGTTATGACTATCTCGAGGAAACGATTGTCGTGAATTGAAGCTCGATGCTGGCTTGCAGTTCTTGCATTGCAGTGTGTTATCGCATCAACGGCTTTGTTTTATGATGCTGTTTTGTGATATTGTCCTGTGTGTCGATGCGTAAAGCATTTGCCTTTATGACAAATTAAAACCGAAACTTGATTTGAACAATGTTGCCTATTTTAGTACTGATAAGTAGCCTAGGCTATTGCTGAATTACATCTAGGCTACGTTTAACAGTGTCCAAATTCGATACATTGTCCCCGGGGGTTGTCGCCTTGAGTGTAGAGTTGATAAGCTAAGCTTTGCGACAGCTTTCTTAGTGTGGTTGTCATGTCTTCATCGGCGAATATGAATTGTGAACGAGGCACGGGTAAAGACATCGAAACCTTGGTAGAAATGTAGAAGTCTACGTTGTGTCGTTTTGTTGTATTGCCTTCCATAGCTAAATTATGTAGGCTATTGGAAAGAATAGCTTCTTCCATTATAAAAGCGCGTTTGAGGAGTTGTCTAAGGCACACATTCTAATTGAAATTGCAAAGTTTAGGTATATGTAGGCCTATTTATCTTAATTTGTCATTTATATTATAAATAAGGGAATAAATGGAAACGTGTGTATTACTATTTTGCAGTTTATTACTCTGCTATTACATTTCTGGGCTAGTTATTTTGAAACGTCATGGGTTGTATGCTTGTGGGATCATTGTAGCTTATATTAGCCGGTTTTGTCTAGAAGGGATACACATTTTTGTTAAAAGGTTAGGAGAATTTTTGCAGCAGGTTAGGATGAGTAGGTTAAGGTTAGGGAAAGTGTTAGGGTTAGCTAAAATGCCCCACAAAACTTTTGACGTCAATTTGACAAAAGCTGTATCCCATCTAGACATGATTATGTTATCCCCATTGGTCGTATAAAATGGCGATGGTGTGACTCAGGTAAACGTTTGTTGGTCGTAGACGTAGGGTGTCACAAGAGGACTTATGTTGAAGATGACTGTCCGTGACCCAGCTTGTGTGTACACAGACGCCAGGTGGAGTGGGTCAATAACTTCCCACGGTCCCGGTGCGCCAACCAGCGATCCCCTTGTTACCGGGAGGCGCGCGCAGCATCTGCTTCTAAAGTAGGCATACACCCACACACACACACACACACACAATACACGCAAAAGGCGTCGGGCCAGCGTGCAGACTCGCACCGTGCTGTGTACTGAGGTTATCAGTAGCCAGAAGAAGCGGGGTATTTGTTTACCCGCGACTGATAAGCTCAATGACCTCAGAATAATCCGCCATGTTGCTGCTCTCCTCTGTCACTGCACGCTGCTGATTGGAGCTTGACATATGGAAATGATAACACAAAGTGTTACGTAGTATTTATTCGACTATGTCAAGTACAACATGGAGCTGCCAGCAGATGTATTGCTCAGTGTTTGAAAACCAAAACAACCAAGCCAAAATCTCTTTCTACCTAAAACACAACCTCTATTGTTGCAACATTCTTCCTCTACCTCCTCTCCTGTACTGTCATTGTACTTTATGACTGTTCTGACAGTGTGCTATACCTAGTAGGCAGAAGGTGTGTATGGCCTCAGTCCTCCCGGTGACAGTTTGTCAGTGGTAAAAGCCATATGTGACTATTTAGACAGTGATTAGAGCCATCTCTACAAGGTGCTGTGTGTGTGTCTGTGTGTTTACACAGTGTGCCTAGAGCTAAGGTGACCCAGTTTGCATTTCCTTATCATGAGCCAGGGCTCAGATAGCTTTCAATGACAGAGACTGTAAAGTTTGCATGGGTTTACATATGTGTCTATTGGAGAGATACAGGGAGGTGGCTAGGCTGGCCTGACATTTGACTATTTAAACTACAGTATGACCCAGGTTCTTTCTGAAACTACAATGCACAGCAGTGGAACACACAGTGAAGTGAGCGAAGGGTGTGTATGTGTATGTTCGCTGAGCTCTCTGTGCTTGTTGGGGTTGTGTGGTCTGTCTTTGCAATGGAACAGAAACCACTGGAGGATGTTTGGGTAATGAGGGTTTTCCCTGGCCAAGCTCTCTCTCTCTCTATTGCTCTCTCTCTCGTTCTCTCGTTCTGTCTGTCTCTGTCTCTGTCTCTCTCTCTCTCAACTCTCTCTCTCTCTGTCTCTTATGGAGCTGTTAGTCTAGGGTTAGTCTGGAGGATTGTGTGGTGATGGGGTAATGTGGGATCTGGTTGACAGGCTTTCACTCCAGACGCCGGGGAGGGGTGTGTGTGTAGGCCTGTCTTTTAACTATGCCTGTTTCCCCCCTTCCACACAGAGGAGTAAAACAGGGAAGGATAAACAGTAAACAGGAAGAGTAGCGGCAGCTTTACAAACATGTCATAAACCACCTGTTTGACGAGCAGCCAGAGGGAGACAGACAGACGCACCCTAGGGGTCTGTGACCCTTACACCAACCCACTGCCGTATGCTCACCCCCCCCCCCCCCCCCCCCAGCTAATCTAACACTCATTGATGAATGGCGTGTCAGGTTGAAAGTACAGA
Source organism: Salvelinus namaycush (assembly GCF_016432855.1). Classification (NCBI taxonomy): domain Eukaryota; kingdom Metazoa; phylum Chordata; class Actinopteri; order Salmoniformes; family Salmonidae; genus Salvelinus; species Salvelinus namaycush. The sequence goes on from NC_052307.1 coordinate 68,843,268, forward strand.
GTCAGGTAGAGGAACATAGTGGTTTGACACCCCTGTTGTAGTCCCTGAGGTGTGTGTGACATCCATCAGTTGTGTGTGTGTCTGCTCACTGTGTGTGTGATGGAACAGGCCCAACCTGATCTGTGAGGTAGTTACTCTGTGACTGTTTAGTGACACACATTGTCACACACACACACCGTGTCCCTGTGTCACACTCTGTTCAGGGGTTTAATGTTACTTCATCTTCCACTGCGGGGGATGTCTCGTGTGTACAGGTTCTCCTGCTTTCCAGGAGGGATGAGGAGCGGCCCTCATTTGCCAACCTAGTGACACGAATACACACTTTCTCATACATACACACACCATCAATCCTCTTTTGCCCACAGACACACACACAAAGCAGACCTCTCTGTAAAACCATTGGTGGAATGGCGAGTGTGTTGTTGGCACATATGTAAATGGTTCAGCTTGTGCAAACAGAGGGATAAAATGACCCCCCCCCCCCCCCCCCCCCCACACTACACACACACACACACACACGCAATTCTCCCAGCAGGCACCAGATGTTATCACCAGTCACCTGATCTGTCCCAGCATGCCCCAGGAACAGGACACCTGACCTCTGGCTGATCCTCACCAACAGAAACGTGTGTGTGCGTGTATGTTTGTGCACGTGCTTGTGCCTGCGCACGTTTTGTTTTGTGTTATCGTTTGTCATTCGTTTGTATTGCAATTTAATACCGTGGTTTAGTATTATTTGTGGTTTATATTGTAGTGCACACTGCTTTGGCAACATTGGACTAGTCATGCCAATTAAACTAAATTGAATTGAATTAATGTGAGGAAATAAAATGTCTCAGTCTTCTAGTCTCCTGGAGCACTAGACTGAAGGGTGTTCCTTTCCCTGATCTGAGACTGAGGGGTGTTCCTTTCCCTGATCTGAGACTGAGGGGTGTTCCTTTCCCTGATCTGAGACTGAGGGGTGTTCCTTTCCCTGATCTGAGACTGAGGGGTGTTCCTTTCCCTGATCTGAGACTGAGCAGAGAGCTTGTCTTTCACGAGAGAAGAGCACACAGAAACAGCGTGAAAGGACTAGGAAGAGTCGTTTCTCAGGTCTAACATTAGCTAACCCAGTAGCGAAGCAATAACTGAAGAGCACAGAGTTGTGTGTTTCGCTGTGTGTGTTGTTAGCTGCTGTAGCTAAAGTCCCCAGGTCTGATAAGTACTGGCCAAACAAACTCTGCACAGGCACACGGGAGGCACAGCTAACACACACACACACACACACACACACACACACACACACACACACACACACACACACACACACACACATACACATACACATACACATACAGTACACATACACATACACATACACACACATTCAAATTCCATAGAAAAGTCCTCATCTCTCCTTCTCTCCTCCTATTTTCCCCTCACTATGTCTCCCTTCTCTCTCTTCCTGTTTTCTATTGCTTTCTCTTACTTCTTCTCCCCGTGGATCTTGCTCTCTCTCTCTTCCTTCATTCTTCTTCCCCCCTCTCTATCCTCCTCCCTCCCTCTCTCTCTCTCTAGTCATGTGTTAGCCTGTCAGAGGTCTCCTCAGGGAGAGAAAGGCTGTCATTATAAACATACTGGAAGTGCCACTGGCATCTGCTACATCAGCTGAGTGTCATAGGGTGTGTGTGTGTGTGTGTTTCCTTGTTTGTGTGAAGAGGATATTATCAGTGGAGGAGAAATGCCTTACATGCATCTACCTCTGTCTAGTCTAGGCTGCAGCCCCTGTCCTCAACGGCCTCACTAAACCCCTAGAGGCAGATCAGTCTTGTTACATGACACTGATATCAGGTCAGCTTTTTTCTTTTCTTCTCAAGGATAAGTTAGGATAGGTTAGTATTTGTGTAGAGTAAGCTGATCCTAGATCTGCTATAATTCCGACCCAGAGTGTGTTAATTAAGGGAGGGAGCTCCGCTCTGCCCTATTTACTCTGAGTAGACTCTCCTACCCATCAGCCTTTGCTCTCATCACTAATGGTGAGAGACTGTGTGGCCATGGCGACGGGTTCTCCTCTCCGACTCGCCATCCATCATCCACACAAGGGCAAAAGACACACGCACACACACATGTACACACACACACACACACACACACACACACACACACACACACACACACACACACACACACACACACACACACACACACACACACACACACACACACACACAGAGAGAGTAGACCCCGACCCTTCCCCCAATAGCAGAGGGTGGTCGTTGCAGTGTGTAGCCAGGCTGTGAGGCTGTAATTGTGTGTGTGTGTGTGCGTGTGTGTGTGTGTGCTTGTGTGTGTGTGTGTGTGTGTGTGTGTGTGTGTGTGTGTGTGTGTGTGTGTGTGTGTGTGTGTGTGTGTGTGTGTGTGTGTGTGTGTGTGTGTGTGTGTGTGTGTGTGTGACTCCTTGTGGAGTCACCATAGATCCCTGTCCTGGCAGAGCACTGGGAGAGATAATTAGCCAACCATAACCCTACACACTTCATCAGAGAGACAGAGAGATGAAGGAGGGGTTGAGCGAAGGGGAGAGGGAGGTGACGAGTGGAGGAGATTAGTAGGGGGAGAGAGAGGCAGTCTGGGAAAAGAGATGACCAGCAGAGACAACAAGAACAACAGTAGTGTACATGGTGGTGGATGGTTCAGTGTGGGTAAGGATGTAGTGTGTGGTACGACTGTGGTTGAGGAGAGATGTCATTGCTGGAGGTAGACTGAAGAGGCAGGCAGGTGCAGTTACCATGATAAGCTCCACACCTGGCTGGGCCTTGTGATGTGTCTGTGCCTTTGTCTATGTCTTAGTGTGTGTCAGTGTTTGTCTGTCTGTTTTGGTGTATTTGTGTGTGCTGTTTGTCTTCCTCTGTGATTCTCCCTTTGGTGTTTGTATTTGTGTGTCTGCATCTACCTTTTGTGTCTCTTGAGTGTGTGTGTTAGTGTGTGTCAGTTGGAGCCTCCATGATGGGAGCAGGTGCCTGCTCTACCACTCCAGGACCGGAGCCCAGTAGCTCTCAGCTATGGGCTGCCTGCTTACAGCTGGGCTGGGTCTGGCTCCACCACCAGTGGAGCAGCGGGCCATCTACCCCACATTAGCCACAGCAACTCAGACGCCAGCCAAGGCCCTGGGTCTGCTCCACAGACACACACACACACAGACACACACGGACACACAGACACACACACACACACACACACACACACACACACACACACACACACACACACACACACACACACACACACACACACACACACACACACACACACACACACACAGAGTGGTGGAGTGGAGCGATAAGTCACAGTCTGTGTGAGTGAAGGGTGTGTGTGTGTGTGTGTGTGTGTGTGGTGTGTGTGTGTGTGTGTGTGTGTGTGTGTGTGTGTGTGTGTGTGTGTGTGTGTGTGTGTGTGTGTGTGTGTGTGTGTGTGTGTGTGTGTGTGTGTCGTTACCAAGTTGTTGTGTGATACTCCCACACTGCTGTTTCAGAGAATACTGACACATATACACTGTGAATACTTTGTGTATGTGTCAGAATACTTTGTGTATGTGTCAGAATACTTTGTGTATGTGTCAGAATACTTTGTGTATGTGTCAGAATACTTTTTGTATGTGTCAGAACACTTTGTGTATGTGTCAGAATACTTTGTGTATGTGTCAGAACACTTTGTGTATGTGTTAGAATACTTTGTGTATGTGTCAGAACACTTTGTGTATGTGTCTGAATACTTTGTGTATGTGTCAGAACACTTTGTGTATGTGTCTGAATACTTTGTGTATGTGTCAGAACACTTTGTGTATGTGTCAGAATACTTTGTGTATGTGTCTGAATACTTTGTGTATGTGTCAGAACACTTTGTGTATGTGTCAGAATACTTTGTGTATGTGTCAGAATACTTTGTGTATGTGTCAGAATACTTTGTGTATGTGTCAGAACACTTTGTGTATGTGTCAGAACACTTTGTGTATGTGTCAGAATACTTTGTGTATGTGTCAGAATACTTTATATATGTGTCATTCTACAACCAAAGGAGAACCTCTGTGCAATTAACTGGGGCTGAGAGAGGATGGGGGAAAAGAGGGGAGGAAAGGAGAAGGGGAACATGGAGGAGAGGAACAAACAGAAAGCTTATACCCTGGAGACAGTTGCACAGAGATCCTTTCTAAGCAGAACCCCTTCCCTGTCATTGCTGTGCTTTTATGCTGAGCCAGGCAAGTACACATGGAGAGAGGAGAAGGAGGAGGGAGCGGGAGCGTGGGGGAGGGAGAAATACAGATAGGGAGTGGAGGACCAGACTGGTAGACCAGATCCCACTGTGCTGATAGACCAGACTGGTAGACCAGATCCCACTGTGCTGATAGACCAGACTGGTAGACCAGACCCCCACTGGGCTGATAGACCAGACTGGTAGACCCCCACTGGGCTGATAGACCAGACTGGTAGACCCCCACTGGGCTGATAGACCAGACTGGTAGACCAGACCCCCACTGGGCTGATAGACCAGACTGGTAGACCCCCACTGTGCTGATAGACCAGACTGGTAGACCAGACCCCCACTGGGCTGATATACCAGACTGGTAGACCCCCACTGGGCTGATAGACCAGACTGGTAGACCAGACCCCCACTGTGCTGATAAACCAGACTGGTAGACCAGACCCCCACTGTGCTGATAGACCAGGCTGGTAGACCAGACCCCCACTGGGCTGATAGACCAGACTGGTAGACCCCCACTGTGCTGATAGACCAGACTGGTAGACCAGACCCCCACTGTGCTGATAGACCAGGCTGGTAGACCAGACCCCCACTGGGCTGATAGACCAGACTTGTAGACCCCCACTGTGGTGATAGACCAGACTGGTAGACCCGACCCCCACTGTGCTGATAGACCAGACCCCCACTGTGCTGATAGACCAGACTGGTAGACCCCCACTGTGCTGATAGACCAGACTGGTAGACCCCCACTGTGCTGATAGACCAGACTGGTAGACCAGACCCCCACTGTGCTGATAGACCAGACTGGTAGACCAGACCCCCACTGTGCTGATAGACCAGACTGGTAGACCAGACCCCCACTGGGCTGATAGACCAGACTGGTAGACCAGACCCCCACTGTGCTGATAGACCAGACTGGTAGACCAGACCCCCACTGGACTGATAGACCAGACTGGTAGATCCCCACTGGGCTGATAGACCAGACTGGTAGACCCCCACTGGGCTGATAGACCAGACTGGTAGACCAGACCCCCACTGTGCTGATAGACCAGACTGGTAGACCAGACCCCCACTGGGCTGATAGACCAGACTGGTAGACCCCCACTGGGCTGATAGACCAGACTGGTAGACCAGACCCCCACTGGGCTGATAGACCAGACTGGTAGACCAGACCCCCACTGTGCTGATAGACCAGACTGGTAGACCAGACCCCCACTGGGCTGATAGACCAGACCCCACTGTGCTGATAGACCAGACTGGTAGACCAGACCCCCACTGTGCTGATAGACCAGACTGGTAGACCAGACCCCCACTGGGCTGATAGACCAGACTGGTAGACCAGACCCCCACTGTGCTGATAGACCAGACTGGTAGACCAGACCCCCACTGGGCTGATAGACCAGACCCCACTGTGCTGATAGACCAGACTGGTAGACCAGACCCCCACTGAAAGACTGCTCTCCTCTAATGCAGGAGCACCACTTTCACAAAGAGCGGTGTGGTGTATGTGTGAGCGTCTGAGTGTGTGTGTGCAGGGTCAGAGGCAGCTGTACTCTCATGCTGTCTGCTGTAACTCTATAATGGAGGTGAATGGAGGCCTGCAGGGTAATGATAGAGCACAGGTATACTGACAGACACTAGAATACTCTACTGTCTAACTACTGTACTCTCTCTCTCTCTCTCTCTCTCTATCCCACTCTCTCTATCCCACTCTCTCTCTCTCTCTCTCTCTCTCTCTCTCTCTCTCTATCCCACTCTCTCTCTCTCTCTCTCTCTCTCTCTCTCTCTCTCTCTCTCTCTCTCTCTCTCTCTCTCTCTCTCTCTCTCTCTCTCTCTCTCTCTCTCTCTCTCTCTCTATTTCTCTCTCTCTATCCCACTCTCTCTCTCTTTCAACTTCAATTTAAGGGGCTTTATTGGGATGGGAAACATATGTTTACATTGCCAAAGCAAGTGGAATAGATAATAAACAAAAGTGAAATAAACAATATAAAATGAACAGTAAACATTACACTCCCAAAAGTTCCAAAATAGTAAAGACATTACGAATGTCATATTATGTCTATGTACAGTGTTGTAACGATGTGCAAATAGTTACAGTACAAAAGGTAATTTAAATATTCATACAATACATATACATACACTACCTGTCAAAGGTTTGGACACACCTACTCATTCAAGGGTTTTTCTTTATTTTTACTATTTTCTACATTTAAGAATAATAGTGAAGAC
>NC_052307.1:68854729-68872229 GCF_016432855.1 Salvelinus namaycush
GACATCTAATATAAGGACACACCTACTCATTCAAGGGTTTTTCTTTATTTTTACTATTTTCTACATTGTAGAATAATAGTGAAGACATCAACACTATGAAATAACACATATGGAATCATGTAGTAACCAAAAAAGTGTTCAACAAATTTCTGGGCTGGACAGTGAGTAGGTGTGTCTAAACTTTTGGCTGGTACTGTAATGGACCAGACCAAGTTGAGATAATATGACCCTTTTTCTCTGCAGATAGCCAGCCTAACTGATGAAAAGGCTCCCCCTCCAGATGAGTACGAGGGGGGAGTTTAAATACAACTGTCACCAGTTTGTTTTGGCTGCTCTGTAGCTTATTCTTTAGATGCCAGGTGTCACTATCAGATATTTTGAGGTGCGAGTTAGGGATGTAATATTTCGGTTTATCTTTGTGTAAACCTTTAGGGCCATAGTCTGACCAGTCAGGTACCTATCCAATTCACACTCAAGGTAGCGGACTGAAGTTTTTGCACTTTGACACTAAAACCAACGGGTCCTTCCACGCTTTACTCTGGAACCAAATAAGATGGTTTCTGTTTTTCCAAGATGCAGAGAAAGTTGGTTATCTGAAAGCCATTTAGTGATATTGGATAACTCTACACTAAGGATCTCTTCTACTGAGGCTTTGTTCTTATGGGACACCAGCAGAGCAGAATCATCCACATACAACAACTAATTACGAGAGCAGGATGATTTCATATCATCAATGTACAGCAGGAAGAGAAGAGGGCCGATGATGCTCCCCTGTGGGACCCCACAGTTAATCCCCTTCACACCAGAATGTTTTCCATAAACATCCACCATTTGGTCTCTACCTGTTTAAATAGGATGTAACCCAGTCAATGGCCCTGCTGTTAAAAGTCAGTTAGAAACAATAGGCTTGGATTGGGACTTTCTAAAACCAGACTGTAGTTCATCTAAAATATTCTTCTTGCTTGTATATTTCAGCACTTCAGACAGCACACTCAAAATAGATACAGGTCTATAGTTGCCCTTGTCTGCTGTTATTTACTCTTAGTAATATTGCAAAATAGCAGTATTGTGTGCATACATGTGTGTGTGTGTGGTATAAACCCCTCAACTGGCTCTGTGTGAGGTAACTGTAGTGTGTGTCTGCTCTTGGTTGGTGATAAAGAGGGCAGATCAAAGCTGTTTTCTCTCCCACTGGAAGCCAAGCTTTTGGATCTGAACATGAGCCTGGCTGTGTTTGCTTTGTGTGTGTGTGTGTGTGTGTGTGTGTGTGTGTGTGTGTGTGTGTGTGTGTGTGTGTGTGTGTGTGTGTGTGTGTGTGTGTGTGTGTGTGTGTGTGTGTGTGTGTGTGTTAGCAGTCTAGCTGTGGGGGCAATGTTTCAGTAACACAGGCCAGAACAAGCTTCCACCTTAGCCTCCGGCATTATATATCTCCCTCCCTCCCTCTCTCTTTCTCTCTCTATCTTTCTCTCTTCTTTTTCTAACAGCCAGGGAGAGAGGGAGGAGGGGAGAAGGAGGGTGTCAGCGCCTCACATTTAACCACCCCTCCCCCCCCTCCTCCCTCTCTCCCCGACAGGGGGGTCAGATGTGACGACCGGGGCTGTGTGTGGAAGAAGAGGCAGCTGACACACACAGTCACCCCTCCCCTCCCCCCCACCCGCCCTCCTCCCTCTCTCCTCCCCTGCCCCTCCCTCGCTCCCCTTGGCAGGGCATCTATGCCTCTGTTATCTACCAATGGCTCAGGAATTATAGGTTGAGAGGAGGAGGGGGGAGAAGGGAGGGAGAGGGGAGGGGGAAAGGTCATGTGACATCGCAGCAGCTGCTAGGCTAAGAATTTCTGTTTTCACTCAGCGAGAGAAAGAGGAGGGTAGAGCGAGAGAGAGAGAGAGAGGAGATAGGCAGAGTTGTGTGGTGTGCTGCTTCGTAAGATAAGCTCCAAACGGTCTTTGTGAGCGACCGAGTGAGCGTGCGCGAGAGACAGAAAGAAAAGGAGAGAGAGAGAAGCGACGGAGAGGAGGAAGAGAAGATGGTGTGTGTCTTGACTGTGTCTCTGTCTGTGTGCTGGGTTTGGCTGAAGATGCAGCGATGGGAGAACCAGGGAGCTCCAGTCCTTTGTGCAGTAAGGAGCCTCAACATCCGCCACCGCTTTCACTCTGCTACTCTGGAGGGGGGTCGAGACCCACTGCTAGCCCTGTGTGTGTGTGTGTGTGTGTGTGTGTGTGTGTGTGTGTGTGTGTGTGTGTGTGTGTGTGTGTGTGTGTGTGTGTGTGTGTGTGTGTGTGTGTGTGGGAGGGAGGGGTGTGTGTGTGAAGGAGGTGTGTGTGTGTGTGTGTGTGAAGGAGCGGTGTGTGTGAAGGAGTGGTGTGTGTGAAGGAGGGGTGTGTGTGTGCTTTCAGCATGGCTGTGTTTCTTGAATATGTATGGTGTTTCTCTAGCGGTTGATTACCATCTTATTAGCTCCTGTGAAAAGTTCCTGCTTCACTGATAGAATGCTCTCTCTTTCTTTAAAGCCCTGAGGCTGTGTGTCTGTATCCGTGTGTGTGAAGGTGTGTGTTTGGAAGAAGAGGTGGGTGGAGCAGGGCTTTGCAGTCGTGACGAGGTCACAGCAGTGAGCTGAGCGGTTGCTGTGCCTGGCTGTCGATGTGCGTGTGTGTGCTTGGGTGTGTGCGTCTGGCTGTTGCTGTGTGTGAGTGTGTGTGGAAAGGGAGCTCATTGTTAATTTCATTATGAATTGTGTTGCTGGGGGTTCACAGGGAGTGCAGGGGGTGAATGGGAGGTTATGAGCAGGGCGGACCCAGAGGTGTTGCCACTCATTTTCTCTCCCGTTACACTCTGTGTCCCTGTGACCCACCAGTTCACTACTCCCCTGCCATCTTCTGTTCCACTCCAGCGCTCTCCCACTGACACACACACACACTCCCTCGCACACTTAAACAACGACAGCCAGGCACACACACACACACACACACACACACACACACACACACACACACACACACACACACACACACACACACACACACACACACACACACACACACACACACACACACACACACAGCACCCCTGTCCTCTCTCAGGGAGACATGGGGTTTTTAATAGACCTGTCCAGGCTCTGGGGTGGACCTATATATAACTCTACAGATCTATTAGTGCTATTGACACTGTATGCTACTGTGAGTGAGTGTGTACTGTCTGTACGTGTGTGTGTGTGTGTGTGTGTGTGTGTGTGTGTGTGTGTGTGTGTGTGTGTGTGTGTGTGTGTGTGTGTGTGTGTGTGTGTGTGTGTGTGTGTGTGTGTGTGTGTACGTGGTTGTGTGAGGGTAGGTATGGTGTATGTTTTGGCTACATTTGGGTGTAGAATTGTGATATTGATAAGACTGAGTGTGTGTAATGTGTATGTGTGTGTAATCAGATATGGTGTGTGGTAGTAATGTTGTAATGTGTGCATGTGTGTGTGTAATCTCACTGCATCCCTACAGGCTGCTCTTTACTGTGACCCTACCATGACCTCTGACTCTGGGGACTTGTAGTTAATGGGGCCGTCGACTTGTGATGTGTGTTTGTTTGTGTAAAGAATGTGTGTGTTTATTCCATGTGTTTGCTCATGTAAGATGTGTGCATGCTTGTGTGTATGTGTGTGTTCAGGGCGACGGCATGCCGCTCTCTGGCATTCAGGGATTCCGCCGGCCCAGGAGCTGTCATCACAGTGTCTCCTTTCACCCCTTCACTGAGAGAGAGAGAAACAGGGAGGGAGGGAGAGAGAAACCCCCGATCCCCTATGTCCCCCACAGTGTGCTCGTAAATCTGACACGGAGAAAGACAAGAGAAAAACCTCCACTCACAGTCCAACAGGTCACTCAGCGGAGGGAGGGAGGGAGGGAGGGAGGGAGGGAGGGAGGGAGGGAGGGAGGGAGTGAGTGAGTGAGTGAGTGAGTGAGTGAGTGAGTGAGTGAGTGAGTGAGTGAGGGAGGGAGGGAGTGAGGGAGGGAGGGAGGGAGGGAGGGAGGGAGGGAGTGAGTGAGTGAGTGAGTGAGTGAGTGAGTGAGTGAGTGAGTGAGTGAGTGAGTGAGTGAGTGAGTGAGTGAGTGAGTGAGTGAGTGAGTGAGTGAGTGAGTGAGTGAGTGAGTGAGTGAGTGAGTGAGTGAGTGAGTGAGTGAGTATCACAGGGTGGCATGGACACCATAATAACATAAGGTGATGTGTAATGGTAATAGGAGTAGCTGTGTCCTGTACATAATGCTAAACTATAGAGCTGCGTCAACTATCCAGTTTACTGATGGTGCTTTATCACTATAAACAATATGAAGGCAATGTGGCAATGTAAACTCAGAGTAGATCACATGCTTTTCAGACTCTACACTGGATGTAGGACTATATAAGGCTTTATGATATTTATCTGTGATTCAACAACACACACACTCCCACACACACACACAGGCGCGCAAACACAAATGCACGCGAGCACACACACTCACACTACTGTAGATGGGTGAGTGTGTGTGTGAATCAGACTTGATGATAATAGTGGATTGAAGTGGAAATTGCTTGTAGTTGGTGTTCATCACTGTAGCAATCACCACAATGACCATCATGACGTTAACATGGGGATGCTTAAGGGGATCTGGCATGTGTGTTACCTCTATCAGACTGTTCTCTCATGGTGTGTGTTACCTCTATCAGACTGTTCTCTCATGGTGTGTGTTACCTCTATCAGACTGTTCTCTCATGGTGTGTGTTACCTCTATCAGACTGTTCTCTCATGGTGTGTGATACCTCTATCAGACTGTTCTCTCATGGTGTGTGTTACCTCTATCAGACTGTTCTCTCATGGTGTGTGTTACCTCTATCAGACTGTTCTCTCATGGTGTGTGTTACCTCTATCAGACTGTTCTCTCATGGTGTGTGATACCTCTATCAGACTGTTCTCTCATGGTGTGTGTTACCTCTATCAGACTGTTCTCTCATGGTGTGTGTTACCTCTATCAGACTGTTCTCTCATGGTGTGTGTTACCTCTATCAGACTGTTCTCTCATGGTGTGTGTTACCTCTATCAGACTGTTCTCTCATGGTGTGTGTTACCTCTATCAGACTGTTCTCTCATGGTGTGTGTTACCTCTATCAGACTGTTCTCTCATGGTGTGTGTTACCTCTATCAGACTGTTCTCTCATGGTGTGTGATACCTCTATCAGACTGTTCTCTCATGGTGTGTGATACCTCTATCAGACTGTTCTCTCATGGTGTGTGTTACCTCTATCAGACTGTTCTCTCATGGTGTGTGTTACCTCTATCAGACTGTTCTCTCATGGTGTGTGATACCTCTATCAGACTGTTCTCTCATGGTGTGTGATACCTCTATCAGACTGTTCTCTCATGGTGTGTGTTACCTCTATCAGACTGTTCTCTCATGGTGTGTGTTACCTCTATCAGACTGTTCTCTCATGGTGTGTGTTACCTCTATCAGACTGTTCTCTCATGGTGTGTGATACCTCTATCAGACTGTTCTCTCATGGTGTGTGTTACCTCTATCAGACTGTTCTCTCATGGTGTGTGTTACCTCTATCAGACTGTTCTCTCATGGTGTGTGTTACCTCTATCAGACTGTTCTCTCATGGTGTGTGTTACCTCTATCAGACTGTTCTCTCATGGTGTGTGTTACCTCTATCAGACTGTTCTCTCATGGTGTGTGTTACCTCTATCAGACTGTTCTCTCATGGTGTGTGTTACCTCTATCAGACTGTTCTCTCATGGTGTGTGTTACCTCTATCAGACTGTTCTCTCATGGTGTGTGTTACCTCTATCAGACTGTTCTCTCATGGTATGTGTTACCTCTATCAGACTGTTCTGTCATGGTGTGTGTTACCTCTATCAGACTGTTCTCTCATGGTGTGTGTTACCTCTATCAGACTGTTCTCTCATGGTGTGTGATACCTCTATCAGACTGTTCTCTCATGGTGTGTGTTACCTCTATCAGACTGTTCTGTCATGGTGTGTGTTACCTCTATCAGACTGTTCTCTCATGGTGTGTGTTACCTCTATCAGACTGTTCTCTCATGGTGTGTGTTACCTCTATCAGACTGTTCTCTCATGGTGTGTGTTACCTCTATCAGACTGTTCTCTCATGGTGTGTGTTACCTCTATCAGACTGTTCTCTCATGGTGTGTGTTACCTCTATCAGACTGTTCTGTCATTGTGTGTGATACCTCTATCAGACTGTTCTCTCATGGTGTGTGATACCTCTATCAGACTGTTCTCTCATGGTGTGTGTTTGAAAGGTTTCTATTGGCCCTGTCTCAGTTGGAGCATGTTAAGTAGAGCTGCTGTGTGGGCTGAGGCAGACAGACCGGACCTCTTGAGGTAGGGGTCACACACCATGTAACCTATAACCTTTAACCCCAGCTCCCCAGCCTAAGCCCAAAGCCCCCCTCCCCCAGCTAGACATACAGACACACAGACATACAGACACACAGACGGCACTGGGCTCTGGCTGACTCTCAGCTCCACTCACTACCGTGTGTGTCTGTGTTTATATATGTGTCTGTGTAACTATGTGTGTGTGTGTGTGTGTGTGTGTATGTAAGGTCTGGTGTGAGACAGACAGATAGCCCCCAGTGTGTGAGAGAGACTTTCCAGTCCACAGGGCTCAGTGTCACTGGGGGGGAGGGGTTCCATAGTGTCAGCTGTCTGAACCCTCAACTGATAAGTTGACCAATCATAGCATGAGTTAGTCTGACCGACAGACTGACTGACCCATCATCTACATCCGCTTTGTAATTGCTTTATAAATGACATACATCAGTCTATTACGTCTATTAAAACCCTTTCTCTCCCTCTCTCTCCAGGCATGAGCCATGAGCCAAAGTCACCTTCCTTAGGAATGATATCCACGGCAACTCGCACCACGGCGACGGTCAGCCCCCTCACCCCATCGCCCCTTAACGGATCTATCGTAGCCAATGGGAGCCCGGCGGCCCAGTCCGCACACTCCGGATTCGCCGCCGCCCTCCGTAAACTGGCCAAACAGGCCGAGGATCCTCGAGGTAAGGACACCACACATGTGGACAGACAGAGTTATGATTAAGGAGTTTCTTAATGCCAGGTGTATTGTTATCAAGCCTATACAAGGTGTAGAAACGTTGGGTCATTTAACCTTTCTGAACCACCCATCCCGGATCCGGGATAATTGTCATCAGAAACGCTGACTAGCATAGCCTAGCCTAGCGCCACAGGTATATAATATAATATAATTTCATGAAATCACAAGTGCAATATTGCAAAACACAGCTTAGCCTTTTGTTAATCCATCTGTCGTCTCAGATTTTGAAATGATGCTTTACAGCGAAAGCAATACAAGCGTTTGTGTAAGTTTATCGATCGCTCGACAAAACAATAAGTACACTTAGCATCAGGTAACTTGGTCACGAAAATCAGAAAAGCAATCAAATTAATCGTTTACCTTTGATGATCTTCGGATGTTTTCACTCACGAGACTCCCAGTTAGACAACAAATGTTCCTTTTGTTCCATAAAGATATTTTTTATATCCAAATACCAAACTAAATACCGTTAGTTTGATGCGTTATGCCCAGGAATCCACCGGAGAGAGCTGTCGCGACAACGCCGTCAAAAATTCCAAATTATATCCATAATGTCCACAGAAACATGTCAAACGTTTTTTATAATCCATCCTCAGGGTGTTTTTCAAATATCTATTTGATAATATATCAACCGGGACAGTTGGCTATTCACTAGGACCGGGAGTAACAATGGCTGCCTTTCTCTTTTGCGCACAAGTCACTCTGAGAGCCCCCACCTATCCACTTACGCAATGTGGTCATTCACGCTCATTCTTCAAAATAAAAGCCTGAAACTATGTCTAAAGGCTGTTGACACCTTAGGGAAGCCATAGAAAAAGAAGTCTGGTTGATATCCCTTTATATGGGCAATAGGGATGCATAGGAACAGAGAGGTTTCAAGAACAGGGGCACTTCCTGATTGGATTTTCCTCAGGTTTTAGCCTGCAATATCAGTTCTGTTTAACTCACAGACAAGAAAATTACAGTTTTGGAAACTTCAGAGTGTTTTCTATCCTAATCTGACAATTATATGCATATTCTAGTTTCGGGGGCTGAGAAATAGGCCGTTTCAAATGGGTACGTGTTTTTAGCCAAAAACGAAAATATCGCCCCCTAGTCTTAAAGCCATTTTACAACCAGCTGTTGTCAGAAATACCTCTCACCCCTATGAACTAACCATCCCCTCTTCTTACCCTCCTCTCACGCCTTCCTTCCTCCCTGAGACGCTAAGCTCATTCAAAAACTGTCTGTCCTCCTGGACCCTAACCCCTGACCCCTGTAGCCTAACCCCTCAGAACCCTCCGATGTCTCAGAGGTTCCTCTGCTGGGGCCGTCCGTGTGTGTCGTGTTTAGCTGCTAATAGCAGTGGAGTGATATTCACACTAGATTGAATTATGCAGCCTCCCCTAAGAGAGCAGGACACAGAACAGCCGTTCTAGCTGACCCATTTAAGCTCCAGCTCTCTCTCTGTGTGTGTGTGTGTGTGTGTGTGTGTGTGTGTGTGTGTGTGTGTGTGTGTGTGTGTGTGTGTGTGTGTGTGTGTGTGTGTGTGTGTGTGTGTGTGTGTGTGTGTGTGTGTGTGTGTGTGTGCTTGCGTCCATGTGTATGTGTGAATGACATTGCATGTTTGTGTCGCCTCCTCTCCTCACAGAGAGCAAACACACACACACACGCACACACACACACACCACTGTGTTGTTCAGTTTATTGGGCCCTGCTATCCTACTGGTCTAACCTGACTGTGAAGTAGTCATTGTGTGGTGTGGTGAGCAGTTGACAAGGACTGCTTTTAGAATTGGTCGTGGAGGGATCATATGATGCAGCTGTAACACACTGACCCACTCTCCTCTCAGACTCACTACACAGTAGAACATAGGACATTTCTTACAGTCATTTCTCAATAAACACTGAATCAATAGAATACTTGTCTTTTTCTCACTACCCTTTCGACCTCCTACAGGTTCCTATCAGTCAGACATACAGCTCATGGTTTGATTGTGACTTGTTGATATTTGTTTCTGGTTTGGATATTAGATATTGCTGTGTGCTACAGACAGTTGGATGTTGTTTGTTCAGTTGTTGGTTGTTGTCTGGACAGGGTCAGACTGTCACAGATGGACAAGGCTGCTATTCTCCCGTGTAAACACACACACACACTCACACACATGCTATTCTCTCAGGGGCTGTTTGGCTGGCTGGCTTTGGGCAGCAGCTCATTGAGGCCTTTCTGGTAGATGGTGTGTGAAACAGTGGCACAACCATGGTGTGTGTGTCTATGAGGTGTAACCTTCCCCAGGACAGAGACTCTGGCTGGCCCACATACACTGGAGCTGATCTTCACTGGCCCCCTAAGACACACACACATACGCTGCTGGGCCCCTCCAGGGGAACGGAGACAGACTGCTGAGAGTCCCCTGAGTAGGGCTGGCAGGGGTCCTGTTTGGGTGTGTGTGAGTGCTTGTGTGTAAGTGTGTGTCTGTTTGTGTGTGTGTGTATATCTGGCTGTCTGCCCCAGCTCCAGTGAGCCCCAGCGGCCCCGGTCATCCGGCCCGGGTCAGGCTCTCTTAATCAGGCTGTGTGTTTGAGCGAGGTCCCCTCCTCCCTGGCTCTCCCTGGCTGCCTGGCTCCCCTGCAGATCACACCAGGGACCAAACACCACTGATTTATTACTCTGAGAAAGAAACAGAGACAGAGCTCACAACCCCAATCTCTCCCTCTCTCTCACACACTCACCCTCTCAATCTCATTCTCTTCCTCCATTGTTTCTCACCTTCCCCTTCTCTCTTCCCCTCTCCCTCTCCGTCTCTCCCTTTCACTCCATTTCTATTTCTCAATTTTTTCTCTCCCTCTCACACACTCCCTCATCTATCTCACTACATCTCTCTCTCACTGTCACTTGCACACAATCTCTTTTCTCACCTCTCTCTCTCTCTCTCTCTCTCTCTCCCTTTCTTGCACACATAGTGTTTGTCTCACTGTCTCATCTCTCTCTCTGTCTCTCTATCAACCAGGTGTGTGTGTGTGTGCATGTGTACATGTGCGTGTGTCTGTTGCTATTTCAACCTAGCTGGGACAGTCGTCAAATAGTCTGAGGGAGGTACAGAAACACACACACGGAGACTATGATTAAACCTAGGCATGTTTTAAAACAGAGCAGAAAAGTCCCTCTGTTATTTTGGGCCTGTCTGTGTGCAGTCTGCCTGGCGTAGGTAGAGACACAGTGTGTGTGAGTCATGCTCCACAGCTCCAGAGGAACAGGCCAGTCATGGGGCCGATGCTGCCCACGTTAGGAGTGCCGTCGCTGGGGTGGGCGGGCTGGAGTGTGGGCTTCCTCCGGAACTCCAGCCACTTTGCTGTCTCCAAAGATATTTATAGACAAGCCCTCATACACAGAAACACTGACGCTGACACTGACACACACACACAAACACACACTCACACAGAAAGCGTCCACAGTGCTTTCCTGGCATGTTGTAGCCTCCTAGCAGTGTGTGTATCCTACTGCACAGTGTGTTCCTGTGTGTCCTACTGCACAGTGTGTTCCTGTGTGTTCTACTGAACAGTGTGTTCCTGTGTCCTACTGCACAGTGTGTTTCTGTGTGTCCTACTGAACAGTGTGTTCCTGTGTGTCCTACTGCACAGTGTGTTCCTGTGTGTCCTACTGAACAGTGTGTTCCTGTGTGTCCTACTGCAGTGTGTGTTCCTGTGTGTCCTACTGGACAGTGTGTTCCTGTGTCCTACTGGACAGTGTGTTCCTGTGTGTCTTACTGCACAGTGTGTTCCTGTGTGTCCTACTGGACAGTGTGTTCCTGTGTGTCCTACTGGACAGTGTGTTCCTGTGTGTCCTACTGCACAGTGTGTTCCTGTGTGTCCTACTGCACAGTGTGTTCTGTGGTCCTACTGCACAGTGTGTTCCTGTGTGTCCTACTGCACAGTGTGTTCCTGTGAGTCCTACTGCACCGTGTGTTCCTGTGAGTCCTACTGCACAGTGTGTTCCTGTGTGTCCTACTGCACAGTGTGTTCCTGTGTGTCCTACTGCACAGTGTGTTCCTGTGTGTCCTACTGCACAGTGTGTTCCTGTGTGTCCTACTGCACAGTGTGTTCCTGTGTGTCCTACTGCACAGTGTGTTCCTGTGTGTCCTACTGCACAGTGTGTTCCTGTGTGTCCTACTGCACAGTGTGTTTCTGTGTGTCCTACTGAACAGTGTGTTCCTGTGTGTCCTACTGCACAGTGTGTTCCTGTGTGTCCTACTGCACAGTGTGTTTCTGTGTGTCCTACTGAACAGTGTGTTCCTGTGTGTCCTACTGGACAGTGTGTTCCTGTGTGTCCTACTGCACAGTGTGTTCCTGTGTGTCCTACTGCACAGTGTGTTCCTGTGTGTCCTACTGAACAGTGTGTCCCTGTGTGTCCTTCTGCACAGTGTGTCCCTGTGTGTCCTTCTGCACAGTGTGTTCCTGTGTGTCCTACTGCACAGTGTGTTCCTGTGTGTCCTACTGAACAGTGTGTTCTTGTGTGTTCTACTGCAGTGTGTTCCTGTGTCCTACTGCACAGTGTGTTCCTGTGTGTCCTACTGCACAGTGTGTTCCTGTGTGTCCTACTGCACAGTGTGTTACTGTGTTTCCTACTGCACATTGTGTTCCTGTGTGTCCTACTGCACAGTGTGTTCCTGTGTTTCCTACTGCACATTGTGTTCCTGTGTGTCCTACTGCACATTGTGTTCCTGTGTGTCCTACTGAACAGTGTGTTCCTGTGTGTCCTACTGCACATTGTGTTCCTGTGTGTCCTACTGCACATTGTGTTCCTGTGTGTCCTACTGCACATTGTGTTCCTGTGTTTCCTACTGCACAGTGTGTTCCTGTGTTTCCTACTGCACATTGTGTTCCTGTGTGTCCTACTGCACAGTGTGTTCCTGTGTGTCCTACTGAACAGTGTGTTCTTGTGTGTCCTACTGCACAGTGTGTCCCTGTGTGTCCTACTGCACAGTGTGTTCCTGTGTGTCCTACTGCACAGTGTGTTCCTGTGTCCTACTGAACAGTGTGTCCCTGTGTGTCCTTCTGCACAGTGTGTTCCTGTGTGTCCTTCTGCACAGTGTGTTCCTGTGTGTCCTACTGAACAGTGTGTCCCTGTGTGTCCTTCTGCACAGTGTGTTCCTGTGTGTCCTACTGGACAGTGTGTTCCTGTGTGTCCTACTGAACAGTGTGTTCCTGTGTCCTACTGCACAGTGTGTTCCTGTGTGTCCTACTGGACAGTGTGTTCCTGTGTCCTACTGGACAGTGTGTTCCTGTGTGTCTTACTGCACAGTGTGTTCCTGTGTGTCCTACTGGACAGTGTGTTCCTGTGTGTCCTACTGGACAGTGTGTCCCTGTGTGTCCTTCTGCACAGTGTGTTCCTGTGTGTCCTACTGCACAGTGTGTTCCTGTGTGTCCTACTGCACAGTGTGTTCCTGTGAGTCCTACTGCACAGTGTGTTCCTGTGAGTCCTACTGCACAGTGTGTTCCTGTGTGTCCTACTGCACAGTGTGTTCCTGTGTGTCCTACTGCACAGTGTGTTCCTGTTTGTCCTACTGCACAGTGTGTTTCTGTGTGTCCTACTGAACAGTGTGTTCCTGTGTGTCCTACTGCACAGTGTGTTCCTGTGAGTCCTACTGCACAGTGTGTTCCTGTGTGTCCTACTGAACAGTGTGTCCCTGTGTGTCCTTCTGCACAGTGTGTTCCTGTGTGTCCTACTGCACAGTGTGTTCCTGTGTGTCCTACTGAACAGTGTGTTCTTGTGAGTCCTACTGCACAGTGTGTTCCTGTGTGTCCTACTGCACAGTGTGTTCCTGTGTTTCCTACTGCACATTGTGTTCCTGTGTGTCCTACTGCACAGTGTGTTCCTGTGTGTCCTACTGCACATTGTGTTCCTGTGTGTCCTACTGCACATTGTGTTCCTGTGTTTCCTACTGCACAGTGTGTTCCTGTGTTTCCTACTGCACATTGTGTTCCTGTGTGTCCTACTGAACAGTGTGTTCTTGTGTGTCCTACTGCACAGTGTGTCCCTGTGTGTCCTACTGCACAGTGTGTTCCTGTGTGTCCTACTGCACAGTGTGTTCCTGTGTCCTACTGAACAGTGTGTCCCTGTGTGTCCTTCTGCACAGTGTGTTCCTGTGTGTCCTTCTGCACAGTGTGTTCCTGTGTGTCCTACTGAACAGTGTGTCCCTGTGTGTCCTTCTGCACAGTGTGTTCCTGTGTGTCCTTCTGCACAGTGTGTTCCTGTGTGTCCTACTGAACAGTGTGTCCCTGTGTGTCCTTCTGCACAGTGTGTTCCTGTGTGTCCTTCTGCACAGTGTGTTCCTGTGTGTCCTACTGGACAGTGTGTTCCTGTGAGTCCTACTGAACAGTGTGTCCCTGTGTGTCCTTCTGCACAGTGTGTTCCTGTGTGTCCTACTGGACAGTGTGTTCTTGTGTGTCCTACTGCACAGTGTGTCCCTGTGTGTCCTACTGCACAGTGTGTTCCTGTGTGTCCTACTGCACAGTGTGTTCCTGTGTCCTACTGAACAGTGTGTCCCTGTGTGTCCTTCTGCACAGTGTGTTCCTGTGTGTCCTACTGGACAGTGTGTTCCTGTGAGTCCTACTGAACAGTGTGTCCCTGTGTGTCCTTCTGCACAGTGTGTTCCTGTGTGTCCTACTGGACAGTGTGTTCCTGTGTGTCCTACTGAACAGTGTGTTCCTGTGTCCTACTGCACAGTGTGTTCCTGTGTGTCCTACTGGACAGTGTGTTCCTGTGTGTCCTACTGAACAGTGTGTTCCTGTGTCCTACTGCACAGTGTGTTCCTGTGTGTCCTACTGAACAGTGTGTTCCTGTGTGTCCTACTGGACAGTGTGTTCCTGTGTGTCCTACTGCACAGTGTGTTCCTGTGTGTCCTACTGGACAGTGTGTTCCTGTGTCCTACTGAACAGTGTGTTCCTGTGTGTCCTACTGCAGAGTGTGTTCCTGTGTGTCCTACTGGACAGTGTGTTCCTGTGTCCTACTGGACAGTGTGTTCCTGTGTGTCTTACTGCACAGTGTGTTCCTGTGTGTCCTACTGGACAGTCTGTTCCTGTGTGTCCTACTGCACAGTGTGTTCCTGTGTGTCCTACTGCACAGTGTGTTCCTGTGTGTCCTACTGCACAGTGTGTTCCTGTGTGTCCTACTGGACAGTCTGTTCCTGTGTGTCCTACTGGACAGTGTGTTCCTGTGTCCTACTGCACAGTGTGTGTTCCTCTGTGTCCCTCTCTGTCCCTCTGTCCGTTGTTACTGTTGTGTATGTGGAGCATGAACCAGTCTCCTAAGCCTAAAGGATGTTGTTTGTTTTGTTGTGCTGGTGTCATTGCCACTAGCTAGCTATCACCCTGATTTTAAAACCCTGACACGTCCTCTGTGTTTTCATCTGTATACACGCACACACACACTCGTACACAGTAACACACACATACAGTAACACACACATACATACGCTCACACACACACTCCCGTCTGATGAGTAGCTCTGTGTACTGAGTCTCATGCTGAAGAGGGGAGGTGATGGATAATGAGTATTGCAGAGTAAAGGACACACACCTCGTGTCAGAGAGGCAGGCATGCTAGTATCTGATTAATTAGGCAGATCTAGGCTTAATCCTTTCTCCAGTTTCCTCATACATACACACTGACTGACTGGCTGGCTGACTGGCTGACTGGCTGGCTGGCTGACTGGCTGGCTGACTGGCTGGGCTGAACTCGCTGTAGTATTACACTACCTACCTACAGTACCTAGCTAGACCACCTGAGGAAAAGCGATGGGGATGGAGGGATGGGAGGAGGATTGGGGGAGGGAGTAAAAGGACAGAGGAAAAAGATTTAGAAGAGAGAGGGTTTATGGAGTGATGGAAGGAGTGGGTAGAGGGATACAGAGAGATTGACTGTGTTACCGTGTGTGTGTGTGTGTGTGTGTGTGTGTGTGTGTGTGTGTGTGTGTGTGTGTGTGTGTGTGTGTGTGTGTGTGTGTGTGTGTGTGTGCGCGTGTGTGTGTGTTTGGCCGGGGGCTACCCTTGTTTCTGGGAGCCCAGAGCATGCTGGGACAGCAGGGCAGTGTGTCTCTGACCCCTCCATCTGGAGCCTGGAACGCACACACACACACACACCATCTATCCACACCCAGAGTGTGTGTGTGTGTGTGTGTGTGTGTGTGTGTGTGTGTGTGTGTGTGTGTGTGTGTGTGTGTGTGTGTGTGTGTGTGTGTGTGTGTGTGTGTGTGTGTGTGTGTGTGTGTGTGTGTGTGCTCAGAGGTAGAACTCTCCAGGCTCTGTTTGTCCCTGAAACACTCACTCACAAACAAGCTCTCTCTATATATCTCTCTCTATCCAGTATTTTATTCCTCCATATATCTGTGTCTCTTCTTCTAGGTAAACATACTAACAATAGCTCATACACAGTTCACCCAGTTCTCCTCCAGAAACTATCCTACTGCTCTCTCTCTCTCCATCTCTCTCAGTCTTACTTCCCCTCTCTGGGAAAATAACACACACCACACTCTTAGAAAAAAGGGTTCCAAAATGGTTTTTCGGCTGTCCCCATGTTGAACCCTCTACATGGAAACCACGAGGGTTCTACCTGGAACCAAAAAGTGTTCTCCCATGGGGACAGCCGACTAACCCTTTTAGGTTCTAGATAGCACCTTTTTTCTAAGGGTGCACACACACACCCTTGAAACACACACTCCCTGATGCAGATTAGGTGCTTTGTACTGTGTTGCGGTGCGTGGCTCAGGCTGTGTGTGTGTGTGACACGGCTGGTGTGTGTGTGAGGCAGGGTTTGTGTGTGTGGCTGGGGGATGGTATGGCATATGGAGGAAGGGTTGGCTCGGCGCTGCTATGCACACCAGGTGTGAAATGGACTGTTTAATTAAGTGCTGATGTTGTTCTAATGCAGGGAGGGAGGGAGGGAGGGAAGGAGGGGGGAGGGAGGGGGGAGGGAGGTAGGGAGGGAGGTAGGTAGGGGGGAGGGAGGGAGGCGGTGGAGGAGGGAGGGAGGGAGGGAGGGAGGGAGGGAGGAGGGAGGGAGGGAGGGAGGGAGGCGGTGGAGGGAGGGAGGGAGGCGGTGGAGGGAGGGAGGGGGGTGGGCGGAGGGAGGGGGGTGGCGGAGGGAGGGATTGTGGGAGGAAGGAGGGAAGGGGAGGAGGCGAAGAACAGCGTGTCGCTAGCTGTCAGGGCTATGTCTGGGGGTGTGTTGGGGGCTGTGGAGGAGAGAGGGAGGTTGGGGCTTTGGATAGGGCCAGGGAGGGAACATGAGATTTGGGGCTTTGGATAGGGCCAGGGAGGGAACATGAGATTTGGGGCTTTGGATAGGGCCAGGGAGGGACATGAGATTTGGGGCTTTGGATAGGGAGGGAGGGAACATGAGATTTGGGGCTTGAAGGCACAGTCGGTTGGACGTTAGCTGGCAAGATCAAGGTTGTGGGTTCAATTCTCGCATGGTCACTTTCCCTGAACGTTTGTGTTAAGTCCCCTTGGATAAAAGCAGCAGGTCAACAACTATATTGTTCTGTTTCTTTGATGGGATTAGAGGTGGAAGGATACGGTGCTGGGACAGAGAGAACTTAACCTGGGGCTGTGTGGAGCTTTGTGTGTGCGTGCGTATGTGCGTGCATGTACGTGCGTGCATATGTGCTTTTGGGCATGTGTGATTATGTGTGTACGTGCGTATGCGCCCGTGTATGTGTCTGTGTGTACCTCTCTCTCAGTTAGGGTCAGCTTGGGCGGTCATGCGTGGAGGCAGTCTGGGAGAGAGGGACTGGTAGTGGGGCAGCGATGGAGAGAGAAGCTACACATTAATCACACACACACACGTTTGCCCACACAGACATACACTCAATCACACTCACATACACCACACACACATACAGTGCATTTGGAAAGTATTCAGACCCCTTGACTTTTTCCACATTTTGTTACATTACAGCCTTATTCTAAAATTGATTAAATCATTTTTCCCTCATCAATCTACACACAATACCCCATAATGACAAAAATAAAACATTTTTTTAGATATTTTTGCTAATGTATTAAAAATAAAAAACTGAAATATCACGTCAACATAAGTATTCAGACACTTTACTGGGTACTTTGTTGAAACACCTTTGGCAGCGATTACAGCCTTGAGTCTTCTTGAGTATGACACTACAAGTTTGGCACACCTGTATTTGGAGAGTTTCCCCCATTCTTCTCTGCAGATCCTCTCAAGCTCTGTCAGGTTGGATGGGGAGCGTCGCTGCACCACTATTTTCAATCCTGTCTCGGAGCTCTACGACAATTCCTTCAACCTCATGGCTTGGTTTTTTGCTCTGACATGCACTGTCAACTGTGGGACCTTATATAGACAGGTGTGTGCCTTTCCAAATCATGTCCAATCAATTGAATTTACCACAGGT